>NW_025963642.1:0-165976 GCF_910591885.1 Bombus terrestris | reverse complement strand
CCACGGTGTCCAACGATGTCCAACGGTGTCCCACGTTGTCCCACGGTGTCCAACGATGTCCAACGGTGTCCCACGTTGTCCAACGGTGTCCCACGTTGTCCCACGGTGTCCAACGATGTCCAACGGTGTCCCACGTTGTCCCACGTTGTCCCACGTTGTCCCACGTTGTCCCACGTTGTCCCACGATGTCCCACGTTGTTCCACGTTGTCCCACGTTGTCCCACGTTGTCCCACGTTGTCCCACGTTGTCCCACGTTGTCCCACGTTGTCCCACGTTGTCCCACGTTGTCCCACGTTGTCCCACGTTGTCCCACGTTGTCCCACGTTGTCCCACGTTGTCCCACGTTGTCCCACGTTGTCCCACGTTGTCCCACGTTGTCCCACGTTGTCCCACGTTGTCCCACGTTGTCCCACGTTGTCCCACGATGTCCCACGTTGTCCCACGTTGTCCCACGTTGTCCCACGTTGTCCCACGGTGTCCAACGATGTCCAACGGTGTCCAACGGTGTCCCACGGTGTCCAACGGTGTCCCACGTTGTCCCACGTTGTCCCACGTTGTCCCACGTTGTCCCACGTTGTCCCACGATGTCCCACGTTGTCCGACGTTGTCCCACGTTGTCCCACGTTGTCCCACGTTGTCCCACGTTGTCCCACGTTGTCCCACGTTGTCCCACGTTGTCCGACGTTGTCCCACGTTGTCCCACGTTGTCCCACGTTGTCCCACGGTGTCCAACGATGTCCAACGATGTCCAACGGTGTCCCACGTTGTCCCACGTTGTTCCATGGTTTCCCACGTTGTCCCACGTTGTCCCACGTTGTCCCACGGTGTCCAACGATGTCCAACGGTGTCCAACGGTGTCCAACGGTGTCCAACGGTGTCCAACGGTGTCCCACGTTGTCCCACGTTGTCCCACGTTGTCCCACGTTGTCCCACGTTGTCCCACGATGTCCCACGTTGTCCCACGTTGTCCCACGTTGTCCCACGATGTCCCACGTTGTCCCACGTTGTCCCACGTTGTCCCACGTTGTCCCACGATGTCCCACGTTGTCCCACGTTGTCCCACGTTGTCCCACGTTGTCCCACGGTGTCCAACGATGTCCAACGGTGTCCAACGGTGTCCCACGGTGTCCAACGGTGTCCCACGTTGTCCCACGTTGTCCCACGTTGTCCCACGTTGTCCCACGTTGTCCCACGATGTCCCACGTTGTCCCACGTTGTCCGACGTTGTCCCACGTTGTCCCACGTTGTCCCACGTTGTCCCACGGTGTCCAACGATGTCCAACGATGTCCAACGGTGTCCCACGTTGTCCCACGTTGTTCCATGGTTTCCCACGTTGTCCCACGTTGTCCCACGTTGTCCCACGGTGTCCAACGATGTCCAACGGTGTCCAACGGTGTCCAACGGTGTCCAACGGTGTCCCACGGTGTCCAACGATGTCCAACGGTGTCCCACGTTGTCCAACGGTGTCCCACGTTGTCCCACGTTGTCCCACGTTGTCCCACGTTGTCCCACGTTGTCCCACGTTGTCCCACGTTGCCCCACGTTGTCCCACGTTGTCCCGCGTTGTCCCACGGTGTCCAACGATGTCCAACGGTGTCCAACGGTGTCCCACGGTGTCCAACGGTGTCCCACGTTGTCCCACGTTGTCCCACGTTGTCCCACGTTGTCCCACGTTGTCCCACGTTGTCCAACGATGTCCAACGGTGTCCCACGTTGTCCCACGTTGTTCCATGGTTTCCCACGTTGTCCCACGTTGTCCCACGTTGTCCCACGTTGTCCCACGTTGTCCCACGGTGTCCCACGGTGTCCAACGATGTCCAACGGTGTCCCACGTTGTCCCACGTTGTCCCACGATGTCCCACGTTGTCCCACGTTGTCCCACGTTGTCCCACGTTGTCCCACGTTGTCCCACGTTGTCCCACGTGGTCCCACGTTGTCCCACGTTGTCCCACGGTGTCCAACGATGTCCAACGGTGTCCCACGTTGTCCAACGGTGTCCCACGTTGTCCCACGTTGTCCCACGTTGTCCCACGTTGTCCCACGATGTCCCACGTTGTCCCACGTTGTCCCACGTTGTCCCACGTTGTCCCACGTTGTCCCACGTTGTCCCACGGTGTCCAACGATGTCCCACGTTGTCCCACGTTGTCCCACGTTGTCCCACGTTGTCCCACGATGTCCCACGTTGTCCAACGTTGTCCCACGTTGTCCCACGTTGTCCCACGTTGTCCCACGTTGTCCAACGATGTCCAACGGTGTCCCACGTTGTCCCACGTTGTTCCATGGTTTCCCACGTTGTCCCACGTTGTCCCACGTTGTCCCACGGTGTCCAACGATGTCCAACGGTGTCCAACGGTGTCCAACGGTGTCCAACGGTGTCCCACGTTGTCCCACGTTGCCCCACGTTGTCCCACGGTGTCCAACGATGTCCAACGGTGTCCCACGTTGTCCCACGTTGGCCCACGTTGTCCCACGTTGTCCCACGTTGTCCCACGATGTCCCACGTTGTCCCACGTTGTCCCACGTTGTCCCACGTTGTCCCACGTTGTCCCACGTTGTCCCACGTTGTCCCACGTTGTCCCACGTTGTCCCACGTTGTCCCACGTTGTCCCACGTTGTCCCACGTTGTCCCACGTTGTCCCACGGTGTCCAACGGTGTCCAACGATGTCCCACGTTGTCCCACGTTGTCCCACGTTGTCCCACGTTGTCCCACGATGTCCCACGTTGTCCCACGTTGTCCCACGTTGTCCCACGTTGTCCCACGTTGTCCCACGTTGTCCCACGTTGTCCCACGTTGTCCCACGTTGTCCCACGGTGTCCAACGATGTCCAACGGTGTCCAGCGATGTCCAACGGTGTCCCACGTTGTCCCACGTTTTCCCACGTTGTCCCACGTTGTCCCACGGTGTCCAACGATGTCCAACGATGTCCAACGGTGTCCCACGTTGTCCCACGTTGTTCTATGGTTTCCCACGTTGTCCCACGTTGTCCCAAGTTGTCCCACGGTGTCCAACGATGTCCAACGGTGTCCAACGGTGTCCAACGATGTCCAACGGTGTCCAACGGTGTCCAACGGTGTCCAACGGTGTCCCACGTTGGCCCACGTTGTCCCACGTTGTCCCACGGTGTCCAACGATGTCCAACGGTGTCCCACGTTGTCCCACGTTGTCCCACGTTGTCCCACGTTGTCCCACGTTGTCCCACGATGTCCCACGTTGTACCACGTTGTCCCACGTTGTCCCACGTTGTCCCACGTTGTCCCACGTTGTCCCACGTTGTCCCACGGTGTCCAACGATGTCCAACGGTGTCCCACGTTGTCCAACGGTGTCCCACGTTGTCCCACGTTGTCCCACGTTGTCCCACGTTGTCAAACGATGTCCCACGTTGTCCCACGTTGTCCCACGTTGTCCCACGTTGTCCCACGTTGTCCCACGTTGTCCCACGTTGTCCCACGTTGTCCCACGTTGTCCCACGTTGTCCCACGTTGTCCCACGGTGTCCAACGATGTCCAACGGTGTCCAACGGTGTCCCACGGTGTCCAACGGTGTCCCACGTTGTCCCACGTTGTCCCACGTTGTCCCACGTTGTCCCACGTTGTCCCACGTTGTCCCACGTTGTCCAACGATGTCCAACGGTGTCCCACGTTGTCCCACGTTGTTCCATGGTTTCCCACGTTGTCCCACGTTGTCCCACGTTGTCCCACGGTGTCCAACGATGTCCAACGGTGTCCAACGGTGTCCAACGGTGTCCAACGGTGTCCCACGTTGTCCCACGTTGTCCCACGTTGTCCCACGGTGTCCAACGATGTCCAACGGTGTCCCACGTTGTCCCACGTTGTCCCACGTTGTCCCACGTTGTCCCACGATGTCCCACGTTGTCCCACGTTGTCCCACGTTGTCCCACGTTGTCCCACGTCGTCCCACGTTGTCCCACGTTGTCCCACGTTGTCCCACGGTGTCCAACGGTGTCCAACGATGTCCCACGTTGTCCCACGTTGTCCCACGTTGTCCCACGTTGTCCCACGATGTCCCACGTTGTCCCACGTTGTCCCACGTTGTCCCACGTTGTCCCACGTTGTCCCACGTTGTCCCACGTTGTCCCACGTTGTCCCACGTTGTCCCACGTTGTCCCACGTTGTTCCATGGTTTCCCACGTTGTCCCACGTTGTCCCACGTTGTCCCACGTCGTCCCACGTTGTCCCACGTTGTCCCACGTTGTCCCACGATGTCCCACGTTGTCCCACGTTGTCCCACGTTGTCCCACGTTATCCCACGTTGTCCCACGTTGTCCCACGTTGTCCCACGTTGTCCCACGTTGTCCCACGTTGTCCCACGTTGTCCCACGTTGTCCCACGTTGTCCCACGTTGTCCCACGGTGTCCAACGGTGTCCAACGATGTCCCACGTTGTCCCACGTTGTCCCACGTTGTCCCACGTTGTCCCACGATGTCCCACGTTGTCCCACGTTGTCCCACGTTGTCCCACGTTATCCCACGTTGTCCCACGTTGTCCCACGTTGTCCCACGTTGTCCCACGTTGTCCCACGGTGTCCAACGATGTCCAACGGTGTCCAGCGATGTCCAACGGTGTCCCACGTTGTCCCACGTTTTCCCACGTTGTCCCACGTTGTCCCACGGTGTCCAACGATGTCCAACGATGTCCAACGGTGTCCCACGTTGTCCCACGTTGTTCCATGGTTTCCCACGTTGTCCCACGTTGTCCCACGGTGTCCAACGATGTCCAACGGTGTCCAACGGTGTCCAACGGTGTCCAACGGTGTCCCACGTGGTCCCACGTTGTCCCACGTTGTCCCACGATGTCCCACGTTGTCCCACGTTGTCCCACGTTGTCCCACGTTGTCCCACGTTGTCCCACGTTGTCCCACGTTGTCCCACGGTGTCCAACGATGTCCAACGGTGTCCAACGGTGTCCCACGGTGTCCAACGGTGTCCCACGTTGTCCCACGTTGTCCCACGTTGTCCCACGTTGTCCCACGTTGTCCCACGTTGTCCCACGTTGTCCAACGATGTCCAACGGTGTCCCACGTTGTTCCACGTTGTTCCATGGTTTCCCACGTTGTCCCACGTTGTCCCACGTTGTCCCACGGTGTCCAACGATGTCCAACGGTGTCCAACGGTGTCCAACGGTGTCCAACGGTGTCCCACGTTGGCCCACGTTGTCCCACGTTGTCCCACGGTGTCCAACGATGTCCAACGGTGTCCCACGTTGTCCAACGGTGTCCCACGTGGTCCCACGTTGTCCCACGTTGTCCCACGGTGTCCAACGATGTCCAACGGTGTCCAACGGTGTCCAACGGTGTCCAACGGTGTCCCACGTTGTCCCACGTTGTCCCACGTTGTCCCACGGTGTCCAACGATGTCCAACGGTGTCCCACGTTGTCCCACGTTGTCCCACGTTGTCCCACGTTGTCCCACGATGTCCCACGTTGTCCCACGTTGTCCCACGTTGTCCCACGTTGTCCCACGTCGTCCCACGTTGTCCCACGTTGTCCCACGTTGTCCCACGTTGTCCCACGTCGTCCCACGTTGTCCCACGTTGTCCCACGTTGTCCCACGTTGTCCCACGTTGTCCCACGTTGTCCCACGTTGTCCCACGGTGTCCAACGGTGTCCAACGATGTCCCACGTTGTCCCACGTTGTCCCACGTTGTCCCACGTTGTCCCACGATGTCCCACGTTGTCCCACGTTGTCCCACGTTGTCCCACGTTGTCCCACGTTGTCCCACGTTGTCCCACGTTGTCCCACGTTGTCCCACGTTGTCCCACGTTGTTCCATGGTTTCCCACGTTGTCCCACGTTGTCCCACGTTGTCCCACGTCGTCCCACGTTGTCCCACGTTGTCCCACGTTGTCCCACGATGTCCCACGTTGTCCCACGTTGTCCCACGTTGTCCCACGTTATCCCACGTTGTCCCACGTTGTCCCACGTTGTCCCACGTTGTCCCACGTTGTCCCACGTTGTCCCACGTTGTCCCACGTTGTCCCACGTTGTCCCACGTTGTCCCACGGTGTCCAACGGTGTCCAACGATGTCCCACGTTGTCCCACGTTGTCCCACGTTGTCCCACGTTGTCCCCCGATGTCCCACGTTGTCCCACGTTGTCCCACGTTGTCCCACGTTATCCCACGTTGTCCCACGTTGTCCCACGTTGTCCCACGTTGTCCCACGTTGTCCCACGGTGTCCAACGATGTCCAACGGTGTCCAGCGATGTCCAACGGTGTCCCACGTTGTCCCACGTTTTCCCACGTTGTCCCACGTTGTCCCACGGTGTCCAACGATGTCCAACGATGTCCAACGGTGTCCCACGTTGTCCCACGTTGTTCCATGGTTTCCCACGTTGTCCCACGTTGTCCCACGTTGTCCCACGGTGTCCAACGATGTCCAACGGTGTCCAACGGTGTCCAACGGTGTCCAACGGTGTCCCACGTGGTCCCACGTTGTCCCACGTTGTCCCACGATGTCCCACGTTGTCCCACGTTGTCCCACGTTGTCCCACGTTGTCCCACGTTGTCCCACGTTGTCCCACGTTGTCCCACGGTGTCCAACGATGTCCAACGGTGTCCAACGGTGTCCCACGGTGTCCAACGGTGTCCCACGTTGTCCCACGTTGTCCCACGTTGTCCCACGTTGTCCCACGTTGTCCCACGTTGTCCCACGTTGTCCAACGATGTCCAACGGTGTCCCACGTTGTTCCACGTTGTTCCATGGTTTCCCACGTTGTCCCACGTTGTCCCACGTTGTCCCACGGTGTCCAACGATGTCCAACGGTGTCCAACGGTGTCCAACGGTGTCCAACGGTGTCCCACGTTGGCCCACGTTGTCCCACGTTGTCCCACGGTGTCCAACGATGTCCAACGGTGTCCCACGTTGTCCAACGGTGTCCCACGTGGTCCCACGTTGTCCCACGTTGTCCCACGATGTCCCACGTTGTCCCACGTTTTCCCACGTTGTCCCACGTTGTCCCACGGTGTCCAACGATGTCCAACGGTGTCCCACGTTGTCCAACGGTGTCCCACGTTGTCCCACGTTGTCCCACGTTGTCCCACGTTGTCAAACGATGTCCCACGTTGTCCCACGTTGTCCCACGTTGTCCCACGTTGTCCCACGTTGTCCCACGTTGTCCCACGTTGTCCCACGTTGTCCCACGTTGTCCCACGTTGTCCCACGTTGTCCCACGGTGTCCAACGATGTCCAACGGTGTCCAACGGTGTCCCACGGTGTCCAACGGTGTCCCACGTTGTCCCACGTTGTCCCACGTTGTCCCACGTTGTCCCACGTTGTCCCACGTTGTCCCACGTTGTCCAACGATGTCCAACGGTGTCCCACGTTGTCCCACGTTGTTCCATGGTTTCCCACGTTGTCCCACGTTGTCCCACGTTGTCCCACGTTGTTCCATGGTTTCCCACGTTGTCCCACGTTGTCCCACGTTGTCCCACGTTGTCCCACGGTGTCCAACGATGTCCAACGTTGTCCCACGTTGTCCCACGTTGTTCCATGGTTTCCCACGTTGTCCCACGTTGTCCCACGTTGTCCCACGTTGTCCCACGGTGTCCAACGATGTCCAACGATGTCCAACGGTGTCCCACGTTGTCCCACGTTGTCCCACGTTGTCCCACGTTGTCCCACGTTGTCCCACGTTGTCCCACGTTGTCCCACGGTGTCCAACGGTGTCCAACGATGTCCCACGTTGTCCCACGTTGTCCCACGTTGTCCCACGTTGTCCCACGATGTCCCACGTTGTCCCACGTTGTCCCACGTTGTCCCACGTTGTCCCACGTTGTCCCACGTTGTCCCACGTTGTCCCACGTCGTCCCACGTTGTCCCACGTTGTCCCACGTTGTCCCACGTTGTCCCACGGTGTCCAACGATGTCCAACGGTGTCCAGCGATGTCCAACGGTGTCCCACGTTGTACCACGTTTTCCCACGTTGTCCCACGTTGTCCCACGTTGTCCCACGTTGTCCCACGTTGTCCCACGTTGTCCCACGTTGTCCCACGTTGTCCCACGGTGTCCAACGATGTCCAACGGTGTCCAGCGATGTCCAACGGTGTCCCACGTTGTCCCACGTTTTCCCACGTTGTCCCACGTTGTCCCACGGTGTCCAACGATGTCCAACGATGTCCAACGGTGTCCCACGTTGTCCCACGTTGTTCCATGGTTTCCCACGTTGTCCCACGTTGTCCCACGTTGTCCCACGGTGTCCAACGATGTCCAACGGTGTCCAACGGTGTCCAACGGTGTCCAACGGTGTCCCACGTTGTCCCACGTTGTCCCACGTTGTCCCACGTTGTCCCACGTAGTCCCACGATGTCCCACGTTGTCCCACGTTGTCCCACGTTGTCCCACGTTGTCCCACGTGGTCCCACGTTGTCCCACGTTGTCCCACGGTGTCCAGCGGTGTCCAACGATGTCCCACGTTGTCCCACGTTGTCCCACGTTGTCCCACGTTGTCCCACGATGTCCCACGTTGTCCCACGTTGTCCCACGTTGTCCCACGTTGTCCCACGTTGTCCCACGTTGTCCCACGTTGTCCCACGTTGTCCCACGTTGTCCCACGTTGTCCCACGTTGTCCCACGATGTCCCACGTTGTCCCACGTTGTCCCACGTTGTCCCACGTTGTCCCACGTTGTCCCACGTTGTCCCACGTTGTCCCACGTTGTCCCACGTTGTCCCACGTTGTCCCACGTTGTCCCACGATGTCCCACGTTGTCCCACGTTGTCCCACGTTGTCCCACGTTGTCCCACGTTGTCCCACGTTGTCCCACGTTGTCCCACGTCGTCCCACGTTGTCCCACGTTGTCCCACGTTGTCCCACGTTGTCCCACGTTGTCCCACGTTGTCCCACGTTGTCCCACGTTGTCCAACGGTGTCCCACGTTGTCCCACGTTGTTCCATGGTTTCCCACGTTGTCCCACGTTGTCCCACGTTGTCCCACGTTGTCCCACGTTGTCCCACGATGTCCCACGTTGTCCCACGTTGTCCCACGTTGTCCCACGTTGTCCCACGTGGTCCCACGTTGTCCCACGTTGTCCCACGGTGTCCAACGATGTCCAACGGTGTCCAGCGATGTCCAACGGTGTCCAGCGATGTCCAACGGTGTCCCACGTTGTCCCACGTTTTCCCACGTTGTCCCACGTTGTCCCACGGTGTCCAACGATGTCCAACGATGTCCAACGGTGTCCCACGTTGTCCCACGTTGTTCCATGGTTTCCCACGTTGTCCCACGTTGTCCCACGTTGTCCCACGATGTCCCACGTTGTCCCACGTTGTTCCATGGTTTCCCACGTTGTCCCACGTTGTCCCACGTTGTCCCACGGTGTCCAACGATGTCCAACGGTGTCCAACGGTGTCCAACGGTGTCCAACGGTGTCCCACGTTGTCCCACGTTGTCCCACGTTGTCCCACGTTGTCCCACGTTGTCCCACGTTGTCCCACGTTGTCCCACGGTGTCCAACGATGTCCAACGGTGTCCAGCGATGTCCAACGGTGTCCCACGTTGTCCCACGTTTTCCCACGTTGTCCCACGTTGTCCCACGGTGTCCAACGATGTCCAACGATGTCCAACGGTGTCCCACGTTGTCCCACGTTGTTCCATGGTTTCCCACGTTGTCCCACGTTGTCCCACGTTGTCCCACGGTGTCCAACGATGTCCAACGGTGTCCAACGGTGTCCAACGGTGTCCAACGGTGTCCCACGTTGTCCCACGTTGTCCCACGTTGTCCCACGTTGTCCCACGTTGTCCCACGATGTCCCACGTTGTCCCACGTTGTCCCACGTTGTCCCACGTTGTCCCACGTTGTCCCACGTTGTCCCACGTTGTCCCACGTTGTCCCGCGTTTTCCCACGTTGTCCCACGTTGTCCCACGTTGTCCCACGGTGTCCAACGATGTCCAACGGTGTCCAGCGATGTCCAACGGTGTCCCACGTTGTCCCACGTTTTCCCACGTTGTCCCACGTTGTCCCACGGTGTCCAACGATGTCCAACGATGTCCAACGGTGTCCCACGTTGTCCCACGTTGTTCCATGGTTTCCCACGTTGTCCCACGTTGTCCCACGTTGTCCCACGGTGTCCAACGATGTCCAACGGTGTCCAACGGTGTCCAACGGTGTCCAACGGTGTCCCACGTGGTCCCACGTTGTCCCACGTTGTCCCACGGTGTCCAACGGTGTCCCACGTTGTCCCACGTTGTCCCACGTTGTCCCACGTTGTCCCACGGTGTCCAACGATGTCCAACGATGTCCAACGGTGTCCCACGTTGTCCCACGTTGTTCCATGGTTTCCCACGTTGTCCCACGTTGTCCCACGTTGTCCCACGTTGTCCCACGGTGTCCAACGATGTCCAACGGTGTCCAACGGTGTCCAACGGTGTCCCACGGTGTCCAACGGTGTCCCACGTTGTCCCACGTTGTCCCACGTTGTCCCACGTTGTCCCACGTTGTCCCACGTTGTCCCACGTTGTCCAACGATGTCGAACGGTGTCCCACGTTGTCCCACGTTGTCCCACGTTGTCCCACGTTGTCCCACGTTGTCCCACGTTGTCCCACGATGTCCCACGTTGTCCCACGTTGTCCCACGTTGTCCCACGTTGTCCCACGTTGTCCCACGTTGTCCCACGTTGTCCCACGGTGTCCAACGATGTCCAACGGTGTCCAACGGTGTCCCACGGTGTCCAACGGTGTCCCACGTTGTCCCACGTTGTCCCACGTTGTCCCACGTTGTCCCACGTTGTCCCACGTTGTCCCACGTTGTCCAACGATGTCCAACGGTGTCCCACGTTGTCCCACGTTGTTCCATGGTTTCCCACGTTGTCCCACGTTGTCCCACGTTGTCCCACGGTGTCCAACGATGTCCAACGGTGTCCAACGGTGTCCAACGGTGTCCAACGGTGTCCCACGTTGGCCCACGTTGTCCCACGTTGTCCCACGGTGTCCAACGATGTCCAACGGTGTCCCACGTTGTCCCACGTTGTCCCACGTTGTCCCACGTTGTCCCACGTTGTCCCACGTTGTCCCACGTTGTCCCACGTTGTCCCACGGTGTCCAACGATGTCCAACGGTGTCCAACGGTGACCCACGGTGTCCAACGGTGTCCCACGTTGTCCCACGTTGTCCCACGTTGTCCCACGTTGTCCCACGTTGTCCCACGTTGTCCCACGTTGTCCAACGATGTCCAACGGTGTCCCACGTTGTCCCACGTTGTTCCATGGTTTCCCACGTTGTCCCACGTTGTCCCACGTTGTCCCACGGTGTCCAACGATGTCCAACGGTGTCCAACGGTGTCCAACGGTGTCCAACGGTGTCCCACGTTGGCCCACGTTGTCCCACGTTGTCCCACGGTGTCCAACGATGTCCAACGGTGTCCCACGTTGTCCCACGTTGTCCCACGTTGTCCCACGTTGTCCCACGTTGTCCCACGATGTCCCACGTTGTACCACGTTGTCCCACGTTGTCCCACGTTGTCCCACGTTGTCCCACGTTGTCCCACGTTGTCCCACGTTGTCCCACGTTGTCCCACGTTGTCCCACGTTGTCCCACGTTGTCCCACGTTGTCCCACGTTGTCCCACGTTGTCCCACGTTGTCCCACGTTGTCCCACGTTGTCCCACGTTGTCCCACGTTGTCCCACGTTGTCCCACGTTGTCCCACGGTGTCCAACGATGTCCAACGGTGTCCAACGGTGTCCAACGGTGTCCAACGGTGTCCCACGTGGTCCCACGTTGTCCCACGTTGTCCCACGGTGTCCAACGGTGTCCCACGTTGTCCCACATTTTCCCACGTTGTCCCACGTTGTCCCACGGTGTCCAACGATGTCCAACGATGTCCAACGGTGTCCCACGTTGTCCCACGTTGTTCCATGGTTTCCCACGTTGTCCCACGTTGTCCCACGTTGTCCCACGTTGTCCCACGGTGTCCAACGATGTCCAACGGTGTCCAACGGTGTCCAACGGTGTCCCACGGTGTCCAACGGTGTCCCACGTTGTCCCACGTTGTCCCACGTTGTCCCACGTTGACCCACGTTGTCCCACGTTGTCCAACGATGTCGAACGGTGTCCCACGTTGTCCCACGTTGTCCCACGTTGTCCCACGTTGTCCCACGTTGTCCCACGTTGTCCAACGATGTCCAACGGTGTCCCACGTTGTCCCACGTTGTTCCATGGTTTCCCACGTTGTCCCACGTTGTCCCACGTTGTCCCACGGTGTCCAACGATGTCCAACGGTGTCCAACGGTGTCCAACGGTGTCCAACGGTGTCCCACGTTGTCCCACGTTGTCCAACGGTGTCCAACGGTGTCCAACGGTGTCCAACGGTGTCCCAAGTTGTCCCACGTTGTCCCACGTTGTCCCACGGTGTCCAACGATGTCCAACGGTGTCCCACGTTGTCCCACGGTGTCCAACGATGTCCAACGGTGTCCCACGTTGTCCAACGGTGTCCCACGTTGTCCCACGGTGTCCAACGATGTCCAACGGTGTCCCACGTTGTCCCACGTTGTCCCACGTTGTCCCACGTTGTCCCACGTTGTCCCACGTTGTCCCACGTTGTCCCACGTTGTCCCACGTTGTCCCACGTTGTCCCACGTTGTCCCACGTTGTCCCACGTTGTCCCACGTTGTCCCACGGTGTCCAACGATGTCCAACGGTGTCCAACGGTGTCCAACGGTGTCCAACGGTGTCCCACGTGGTCCCACGTTGTCCCACGTTGTCCCACGGTGTCCAACGGTGTCCCACGTTGTCCCACATTTTCCCACGTTGTCCCACGTTGTCCCACGGTGTCCAACGATGTCCAACGATGTCCAACGGTGTCCCACGTTGTCCCACGTTGTTCCATGGTTTCCCACGTTGTCCCACGTTGTCCCACGTTGTCCCACGTTGTCCCACGGTGTCCAACGATGTCCAACGGTGTCCAACGGTGTCCAACGGTGTCCCACGGTGTCCAACGGTGTCCCACGTTGTCCCACGTTGTCCCACGTTGTCCCACGTTGACCCACGTTGTCCCACGTTGTCCAACGATGTCGAACGGTGTCCCACGTTGTCCCACGTTGTCCCACGTTGTCCCACGTTGTCCCACGTTGTCCCACGTTGTCCAACGATGTCCAACGGTGTCCCACGTTGTCCCACGTTGTTCCATGGTTTCCCACGTTGTCCCACGTTGTCCCACGTTGTCCCACGGTGTCCAACGATGTCCAACGGTGTCCAACGGTGTCCAACGGTGTCCAACGGTGTCCCACGTTGTCCCACGTTGTCCAACGGTGTCCAACGGTGTCCAACGGTGTCCAACGGTGTCCCAAGTTGTCCCACGTTGTCCCACGTTGTCCCACGGTGTCCAACGATGTCCAACGGTGTCCCACGTTGTCCCACGGTGTCCAACGATGTCCAACGGTGTCCCACGTTGTCCAACGGTGTCCCACGTTGTCCCACGGTGTCCAACGATGTCCAACGGTGTCCCACGTTGTCCCACGTTGTCCCACGTTGTCCCACGTTGTCCCACGTTGTCCCACGATGTCCCACGTTGTCCCACGTTGTCCCACGTTGTCCCACGTTGTCCCACGTTGTCCCACGTTGTCCCACGTTGTCCCACGTTGTCCCACGTTGTCCCACGTTGTCCCACGTTGTCCCACGTTGTCCCACGTTGTCCCACGTTGTCCCACGTTGTCCCACGTTGTCCCACGTTGTCCCACGTTGTCCCACGTTGTCCCACGTTGTCCCACGTTGTCCCACGTTGTCCCACGTTGTCCCACGTTGTCCCACGATGTCCCACGTTGTCCCACGTTGTCCCACGTTGTCCCACGTTGTCCCACGGTGTCCAACGATGTCCAACGGTGTCCAACGGTGTCCCACGGTGTCCAACGGTGTCCCACGTTGTCCCACGTTGTCCCACGTTGTCCCACGTTGTCCCACGTTGTCCCACGTTGTCCCACGTTGTCCCACGTTGTCCCACGTTGTCCCACGTTGTCCCACGGTGTCCAACGATGTCCAACGGTGTCCAACGGTGTCCCACGGTGTCCAACGGTGTCCCACGTTGTCCCACGTTGTCCCACGTTGTCCCACGTTGTCCCACGTTGTCCCACGATGTCCCACGTTGTCCGACGTTGTCCCACGTTGTCCCACGTTGTCCCACGTTGTCCCACGTTGTCCCACGTTGTCCCACGTTGTCCCACGTTGTCCGACGTTGTCCCACGTTGTCCCACGTTGTCCCACGTTGTCCCACGGTGTCCAACGATGTCCAACGATGTCCAACGGTGTCCCACGTTGTCCCACGTTGTTCCATGGTTTCCCACGTTGTCCCACGTTGTCCCACGTTGTCCCACGGTGTCCAACGATGTCCAACGGTGTCCAACGGTGTCCAACGGTGTCCAACGGTGTCCAACGGTGTCCAACGGTGTCCCACGTTGTCCCACGTTGTCCCACGTTGTCCCACGTTGTCCCACGTTGTCCCACGATGTCCCACGTTGTCCCACGTTGTCCCACGTTGTCCCACGATGTCCCACGTTGTCCCACGTTGTCCCACGTTGTCCCACGTTGTCCCACGATGTCCCACGTTGTCCCACGTTGTCCCACGTTGTCCCACGTTGTCCCACGGTGTCCAACGATGTCCAACGGTGTCCAACGGTGTCCCACGGTGTCCAACGGTGTCCCACGTTGTCCCACGTTGTCCCACGTTGTCCCACGTTGTCCCACGTTGTCCCACGATGTCCCACGTTGTCCCACGTTGTCCGACGTTGTCCCACGTTGTCCCACGTTGTCCCACGTTGTTCCACGGTGTCCAACGATGTCCAACGATGTCCAACGGTGTCCCACGTTGTCCCACGTTGTTCCATGGTTTCCCACGTTGTCCCACGTTGTCCCACGTTGTCCCACGGTGTCCAACGATGTCCAACGGTGTCCAACGGTGTCCAACGGTGTCCAACGGTGTCCCACGGTGTCCAACGATGTCCAACGGTGTCCCACGTTGTCCAACGGTGTCCCACGTTGTCCCACGTTGTCCCACGTTGTCCCACGTTGTCCCACGTTGTCCCACGTTGTCCCACGTTGTCCCACGTTGTCCCACGTTGTCCCACGTTGTCCCACGTTGTCCCACGTTGTCCCACGTTGTCCCACGTTGTCCCACGTTGTCCCACGTTGTCCCACGTTGTCCCACGTTGTCCCACGTTGTCCCACGTTGTCCCACGGTGTCCCACGGTGTCCAACGATGTCCAACGGTGTCCCACGTTGTCCCACGTTGTTCCATGGTTTCCCACGTTGTCCCACGTTGTCCCACGTTGTCCCACGTTGTCCCACGTTGTCCCACGGTGTCCCACGGTGTCCAACGATGTCCAACGGTGTCCCACGTTGTCCCACGTTGTCCCACGATGTCCCACGTTGTCCCACGTTGTCCCACGTTGTCCCACGTTGTCCCACGTTGTCCCACGTTGTCCCACGTGGTCCCACGTTGTCCCACGTTGTCCCACGGTGTCCAACGATGTCCAACGGTGTCCCACGTTGTCCAACGGTGTCCCACGTTGTCCCACGTTGTCCCACGTTGTCCCACGTTGTCCCACGATGTCCCACGTTGTCCCACGTTGTCCCACGTTGTCCCACGTTGTCCCACGTTGTCCCACGGTGTCCAACGATGTCCCACGTTGTCCCACGTTGTCCCACGTTGTCCCACGTTGTCCCACGATGTCCCACGTTGTCCCACGTTGTCCCACGTTGTCCCACGTTGTCCCACGTTGTCCCACGTTGTCCAACGATGTCCAACGGTGTCCCACGTTGTCCCACGTTGTTCCATGGTTTCCCACGTTGTCCCACGTTGTCCCACGTTGTCCCACGGTGTCCAACGATGTCCAACGGTGTCCAACGGTGTCCAACGGTGTCCAACGGTGTCCCACGTTGTCCCACGTTGTCCCACGTTGTCCCACGGTGTCCAACGATGTCCAACGGTGTCCCACGTTGTCCCACGTTGGCCCACGTTGTCCCACGTTGTCCCACGTTGTCCCACGATGTCCCACGTTGTCCCACGTTGTCCCACGTTGTCCCACGTTGTCCCACGTTGTCCCACGTTGTCCCACGTTGTCCCACGTTGTCCCACGTTGTCCCACGTTGTCCCACGTTGTCCCACGTTGTCCCACGTTGTCCCACGTTGTCCCACGGTGTCCAACGGTGTCCAACGATGTCCCACGTTGTCCCACGTTGTCCCACGTTGTCCCACGTTGTCCCACGATGTCCCACGTTGTCCCACGTTGTCCCACGTTGTCCCACGTTGTCCCACGTTGTCCCACGTTGTCCCACGTTGTCCCACGTTGTCCCACGTTGTCCCACGGTGTCCAACGATGTCCAACGGTGTCCAGCGATGTCCAACGGTGTCCCACGTTGTCCCACGTTTTCCCACGTTGTCCCACGTTGTCCCACGGTGTCCAACGATGTCCAACGATGTCCAACGGTGTCCCACGTTGTCCCACGTTGTTCCATGGTTTCCCACGTTGTCCCACGTTGTCCCACGTTGTCCCACGGTGTCCAACGATGTCCAACGGTGTCCAACGGTGTCCAACGGTGTCCAACGGTGTCCCACGTGGTCCCACGTTGTCCCACGTTGTCCCACGTTGTCCCACGTTGTCCCACGTTGTCCCACGGTGTCCAACGATGTCCAACGGTGTCCCACGTTGTCCCACGTTGTCCCACGTTGTCCCACGTTGTCCCACGTTGTCCCACGTTGTCCAACGATGTCCAACGGTGTCCCACGTTGTCCCACGTTGTTCCATGGTTTCCCACGTTGTCCCACGTTGTCCCACGTTGTCCCACGGTGTCCAACGATGTCCAACGGTGTCCAACGGTGTCCAACGGTGTCCAACGGTGTCCCACGTTGGCCCACGTTGTCCCACGTTGTCCCACGGTGTCCAACGATGTCCAACGGTGTCCCACGTTGTCCCACGTTGTCCCACGTTGTCCCACGTTGTCCCACGTTGTCCCACGATGTCCCACGTTGTACCACGTTGTCCCACGTTGTCCCACGTTGTCCCACGTTGTCCCACGTTGTCCCACGTTGTCCCACGTTGTCCCACGTTGTCCCACGTTGTCCCACGTTGTCCCACGTTTTCCCACGTTGTCCCACGTTGTCCCACGGTGTCCAACGATGTCCAACGGTGTCCAACGGTGTCCCACGGTGTCCAACGTTGTCCCACGTTGTCCCACGTTGTCCCACGTTGTCCCACGTTGTCCCACGTTGTCCCACGTTGTCCCACGTTGTCCCACGTTGTCCCACGTTGTCCCACGTTGTCCCACGTTGTCCCACGTTGTCCCACGTTGTCCCACGTTGTCCCACGTTGTCCCACGTTGTCCCACGTTGTCCCACGTTTTCCCACGTTGTCCCACGTTGTCCCACGGTGTCCAACGATGTCCAACGGTGTCCCACGTTGTCCAACGGTGTCCCACGTTGTCCCACGTTGTCCCACGTTGTCCCACGTTGTCAAACGATGTCCCACGTTGTCCCACGTTGTCCCACGTTGTCCCACGTTGTCCCACGTTGTCCCACGTTGTCCCACGTTGTCCCACGTTGTCCCACGTTGTCCCACGTTGTCCCACGGTGTCCAACGATGTCCAACGGTGTCCAACGGTGTCCCACGGTGTCCAACGGTGTCCCACGTTTTCCCACGTTGTCCCACGTTGTCCCACGTTGTCCCACGTTGTCCCACGTTGTCCCACGTTGTCCAACGATGTCCAACGGTGTCCCACGGTGTCCCACGTTGTCCCACGTTGTTCCATGGTTTCCCACGTTGACCCACGTTGTCCCACGTTGTCCCACGGTGTCCAACGATGTCCAACGGTGTCCAACGGTGTCCAACGGTGTCCAACGGTGTCCCACGTTGTCCCACGATGTCCCACGTTGTCCCACGTTGTCCGACGTTGTCCCACGTTGTCCCACGTTGTCCCACGTTGTTCCACGGTGTCCAACGATGTCCAACGATGTCCAACGGTGTCCCACGTTGTCCCACGTTGTTCCATGGTTTCCCACGTTGTCCCACGTTGTCCCACGATGTCCCACGTTGTCCCACGTTGTCCGACGTTGTCCCACGTTGTCCCACGTTGTCCCACGTTGTCCCACGTTGTCCAACGATGTCCAACGGTGTCCCACGTTGTTCCATGGTTTCCCACGTTGTCCCACGTTGTCCCACGTTGTCCCACGGTGTCCAACGATGTCCAACGGTGTCCAACGGTGTCCAACGGTGTCCAACGGTGTCCCACGTTGTCCCACGTTGTCCCACGTTGTCCCACGGTGTCCAACGATGTCCAACGGTGTCCCACGTTGTCCCACGTTGGCCCACGTTGTCCCACGTTGTCCCACGTTGTCCCACGATGTCCCACGTTGTCCCACGTTGTCCCACGTTGTCCCACGTTGTCCCACGTTGTCCCACGTTGTCCCACGTTGTCCCACGTTGTCCCACGTTGTCCCACGTTGTCCCACGTTGTCCCACGTTGTCCCACGTTGTCCCACGTTGTCCCACGGTGTCCAACGGTGTCCAACGATGTCCCACGTTGTCCCACGTTGTCCCACGTTGTCCCACGTTGTCCCACGATGTCCCACGTTGTCCCACGTTGTCCCACGTTGTCCCACGTTGTCCCACGTTGTCCCACGTTGTCCCACGTTGTCCCACGTTGTCCCACGTTGTCCCACGGTGTCCAACGATGTCCAACGGTGTCCAGCGATGTCCAACGGTGTCCCACGTTGTCCCACGTTTTCCCACGTTGTCCCACGTTGTCCCACGGTGTCCAACGATGTCCAACGATGTCCAACGGTGTCCCACGTTGTCCCACGTTGTTCCATGGTTTCCCACGTTGTCCCACGTTGTCCCACGTTGTCCCACGGTGTCCAACGATGTCCAACGGTGTCCAACGGTGTCCAACGGTGTCCAACGGTGTCCCACGTGGTCCCACGTTGTCCCACGTTGTCCCACGTTGTCCCACGTTGTCCCACGTTGTCCCACGGTGTCCAACGATGTCCAACGGTGTCCCACGTTGTCCCACGTTGTCCCACGTTGTCCCACGTTGTCCCACGTTGTCCCACGTTGTCCAACGATGTCCAACGGTGTCCCACGTTGTCCCACGTTGTTCCATGGTTTCCCACGTTGTCCCACGTTGTCCCACGTTGTCCCACGGTGTCCAACGATGTCCAACGGTGTCCAACGGTGTCCAACGGTGTCCAACGGTGTCCCACGTTGGCCCACGTTGTCCCACGTTGTCCCACGGTGTCCAACGATGTCCAACGGTGTCCCACGTTGTCCCACGTTGTCCCACGTTGTCCCACGTTGTCCCACGTTGTCCCACGATGTCCCACGTTGTACCACGTTGTCCCACGTTGTCCCACGTTGTCCCACGTTGTCCCACGTTGTCCCACGTTGTCCCACGTTGTCCCACGTTGTCCCACGTTGTCCCACGTTGTCCCACGTTTTCCCACGTTGTCCCACGTTGTCCCACGGTGTCCAACGATGTCCAACGGTGTCCAACGGTGTCCCACGGTGTCCAACGTTGTCCCACGTTGTCCCACGTTGTCCCACGTTGTCCCACGTTGTCCCACGTTGTCCCACGTTGTCCCACGTTGTCCCACGTTGTCCCACGTTGTCCCACGTTGTCCCACGTTGTCCCACGTTGTCCCACGTTGTCCCACGTTGTCCCACGTTGTCCCACGTTTTCCCACGTTGTCCCACGTTGTCCCACGGTGTCCAACGATGTCCAACGGTGTCCCACGTTGTCCAACGGTGTCCCACGTTGTCCCACGTTGTCCCACGTTGTCCCACGTTGTCAAACGATGTCCCACGTTGTCCCACGTTGTCCCACGTTGTCCCACGTTGTCCCACGTTGTCCCACGTTGTCCCACGTTGTCCCACGTTGTCCCACGTTGTCCCACGTTGTCCCACGGTGTCCAACGATGTCCAACGGTGTCCAACGGTGTCCCACGGTGTCCAACGGTGTCCCACGTTTTCCCACGTTGTCCCACGTTGTCCCACGTTGTCCCACGTTGTCCCACGTTGTCCCACGTTGTCCAACGATGTCCAACGGTGTCCCACGTTGTCCCACGTTGTTCCATGGTTTCCCACGTTGTCCCACGTTGTCCCACGTTGTCCCACGGTGTCCAACGATGTCCAACGGTGTCCAACGGTGTCCAACGGTGTCCAACGGTGTCCCACGTTGTCCCACGTTGTCCCACGTTGTCCCACGGTGTCCAACGATGTCCAACGGTGTCCCACGTTGTCCCACGTTGTCCCACGTTGTCCCACGTTGTCCCACGATGTCCCACGTTGTCCCACGTTGTCCCACGTTGTCCCACGATGTCCCACGTTGTCCCACGTTGTCCCACGTTGTCCCACGGTGTCCAACGATGTCCAACGGTGTCCAACGGTGTCCCACGGTGTCCAACGGTGTCCCACGTTGTCCCACGTTGTCCCACGTTGTCCCACGTTGTCCCACGTTGTCCCACGTTGTCCAACGATGTCCATCGGTGTCCCACGTTGTCCCACGTTGTTCCATGGTTTCCCACGTTGTCCCACGTTGTCCCACGTTGTCCCACGGTGTCCAACGATGTCCAACGGTGTCCAACGGTGTCCAACGGTGTCCAACGGTGTCCCACGTTGGCCCACGTTGTCCCACGTTGTCCCACGGTGTCCAACGATGTCCAACGGTGTCCCACGTTGTCCCACGTTGTCCCACGTTGTCCCACGTTGTCCCACGTTGTCCCACGATGTCCCACGTTGTACCACGTTGTCCCACGTTGTCCCACGTTGTCCCACGTTGTCCCACGTTGTCCCACGTTGTCCCACGTTGTCCCACGTTGTCCCACGTTTTCCCACGTTGTCCCACGTTGTCCCACGGTGTCCAACGATGTCCAACGGTGTCCCACGTTGTCCAACGGTGTCCCACGTTGTCCCACGTTGTCCCACGTTGTCCCACGTTGTCAAACGATGTCCCACGTTGTCCCACGTTGTCCCACGTTGTCCCACGTTGTCCCACGTTGTCCCACGTTGTCCCACGTTGTCCCACGTTGTCCCACGTTGTCCCACGGTGTCCAACGATGTCCAACGGTGTCCAACGGTGTCCCACGGTGTCCAACGGTGTCCCACGTTGTCCCACGTTGTCCCACGTTGTCCCACGTTGTCCCACGATGTCCCACGTTGTCCCACGTTGTCCCACGTTGTCCCACGTTGTCCCACGTTGTCCCACGTTGTCCAACGATGTCCAACGGTGTCCCACGTTGTCCCACGTTGTTCCATGGTTTCCCACGTTGTCCCACGTTGTCCCACGTTGTCCCACGGTGTCCAACGATGTCCAACGGTGTCCAACGGTGTCCAACGGTGTCCAACGGTGTCCCACGTTGTCCCACGTTGTCCCACGTTGTCCCACGGTGTCCAACGATGTCCAACGGTGTCCCACGTTGTCCCACGTTGGCCCACGTTGTCCCACGTTGTCCCACGTTGTCCCACGATGTCCCACGTTGTCCCACGTTGTCCCACGTTGTCCCACGTTGTCCCACGTTGTCCCACGTTGTCCCACGTTGTCCCACGTTGTCCCACGTTGTCCCACGTTGTCCCACGTTGTCCCACGTTGTCCCACGTTGTCCCACGTTGTCCCACGGTGTCCAACGGTGTCCAACGATGTCCCACGTTGTCCCACGTTGTCCCACGTTGTCCCACGTTGTCCCACGATGTCCCACGTTGTCCCACGTTGTCCCACGTTGTCCCACGTTGTCCCACGTTGTCCCACGTTGTCCCACGTTGTCCCACGTTGTCCCACGTTGTCCCACGGTGTCCAACGATGTCCAACGGTGTCCAGCGATGTCCAACGGTGTCCCACGTTGTCCCACGTATTCCCACGTTGTCCCACGTTGTCCCACGGTGTCCAACGATGTCCAACGATGTCCAACGGTGTCCCACGTTGTCCCACGTTGTTCCATGGTTTCCCACGTTGTCCCACGTTGTCCCACGTTGTCCCACGGTGTCCAACGATGTCCAACGGTGTCCAACGGTGTCCAACGGTGTCCAACGGTGTCCCACGTGGTCCCACGTTGTCCCACGTTGTCCCACGATGTCCCACGTTGTCCCACGTTGTCCCACGTTGTCCCACGTTGTCCCACGTTGTCCCACGTTGTCCCACGTTGTCCCACGGTGTCCAACGATGTCCAACGGTGTACAACGGTGTCCCACGGTGTCCAACGGTGTCCCACGTTGTCCCACGTTGTCCCACGTTGTCCCACGTTGTCCCACGTTGTCCCACGTTGTCCCACGTTGTCCAACGATGTCCAACGGTGTCCCACGTTGTCCCACGTTGTTCCATGGTTTCCCACGTTGTCCCACGTTGTCCCACGTTGTCCCACGGTGTCCAACGATGTCCAACGGTGTCCAACGGTGTCCAACGGTGTCCAACGGTGTCCAACGGTGTCCAACGGTGTCCCACGTTGGCCCACGTTGTCCCACGTTGTCCCACGGTGTCCAACGATGTCCAACGGTGTCCCACGTTGTCCCACGTTGTCCCACGTTGTCCCACGTTGTCCCACGTTGTCCCACGATGTCCCACGTTGTACCACGTTGTCCCACGTTGTCCCACGTTGTCCCACGTTGTCCCACGTTGTCCCACGTTGTCCCACGTTGTCCCACGTTGTCCCACGTTGTCCCACGTTGTCCCACGTTTTCCCACGTTGTCCCACGTTGTCCCACGGTGTCCAACGATGTCCAACGGTGTCCAACGGTGTCCCACGGTGTCCAACGTTGTCCCACGTTGTCCCACGTTGTCCCACGTTGTCCCACGTTGTCCCACGTTGTCCCACGTTGTCCCACGTTGTCCCACGTTGTCCCACGTTGTCCCACGTTGTCCCACGTTGTCCCACGTTGTCCCACGTTGTCCCACGTTGTCCCACGTTGTCCCACGTTTTCCCACGTTGTCCCACGTTGTCCCACGTTGTCCCACGTTGTCCCACGTTGTCCCACGTTGTCCCACGTTGTCCCACGTTGTCCCACGTTGTCCCACGTTGTCAAACGATGTCCCACGTTGTCCCACGTTGTCCCACGTTGTCCCACGTTGTCCCACGTTGTCCCACGTTGTCCCACGTTGTCCCACGTTGTCCCACGTTGTCCCACGTTGTCCCACGTTGTCCCACGTTGTCCCACGGTGTCCAACGATGTCCAACGGTGTCCAACGGTGTCCCACGGTGTCCAACGGTGTCCCACGTTGTCCCACGTTGTCCCACGTTGTCCCACGTTGTCCCACGTTGTCCCACGTTGTCCAACGATGTCCAACGGTGTCCCACGTTGTCCCACGTTGTTCCATGGTTTCCCACGTTGTCCCACGTTGTCCCACGTTGTCCCACGGTGTCCAACGATGTCCAACGGTGTCCAACGGTGTCCAACGGTGTCCAACGGTGTCCCACGTTGTCCCACGTTGTCCCACGTTGTCCCACGGTGTCCAACGATGTCCAACGGTGTCCCACGTTGTCCCACGTTGTCCCACGTTGTCCCACGTTGTCCCACGATGTCCCACGTTGTCCCACGTTGTCCCACGTTGTCCCACGTTGTCCCACGTCGTCCCACGTTGTCCCACGTTGTCCCACGTTGTCCCACGTTGTCCCACGTTGTCCCACGTTGTCCCACGTTGTCCCACGGTGTCCAACGGTGTCCAACGATGTCCCACGTTGTCCCACGTTGTCCCACGTTGTCCCACGTTGTCCCACGATGTCCCACGTTGTCCCACGTTGTCCCACGTTGTCCCACGTTGTCCCACGTTGTCCCACGTTGTCCCACGTTGTCCCACGTTGTCCCACGTTGTCCCACGTTGTCCCACGTTGTCCCACGTTGTCCCACGTTGTCCCACGTTGTCCCACGGTGTCCAACGATGTCCAACGGTGTCCAGCGATGTCCAACGGTGTCCCACGTTGTCCCACGTTTTCCCACGTTGTCCCACGTTGTCCCACGTTGTCCCACGTTGTCCCACGTTGTCCCACGTTGTCCCACGTTGTCCCACGTTGTCCCACGTTGTCCCACGGTGTCCAACGATGTCCAACGGTGTCCAGCGATGTCCAACGGTGTCCTACGTTGTCCCACGTTTTCCCACGTTGTCCCACGTTGTCCCACGGTGTCCAACGATGTCCAACGATGTCCAACGGTGTCCCACGTTGTCCCACGTTGTTCCATGGTTTCCCACGTTGTCCCACGTTGTCCCACGTTGTCCCACGGTGTCCAACGATGTCCAACGGTGTCCAACGGTGTCCAACGGTGTCCAACGGTGTCCCACGTTGTCCCACGTTGTCCCACGTTGTCCCACGATGTCCCACGTTGTCCCACGTTGTCCCACGTTGTCCCACGTTGTCCCACGTGGTCCCACGTTGTCCCACGTTGTCCCACGGTGTCCAACGATGTCCAACGGTGTCCAGCGATGTCCAACGGTGTCCAGCGATGTCCAACGGTGTCCAACGGTGTCCAACGGTGTCCCACGTTGTCCCACGTTGTCCCACGTTGTCCCACGGTGTCCAACGATGTCCAACGGTGTCCAACGGTGTCCAACGGTGTCCAACGGTGTCCCACGTTGTCCCACGTTGTCCCACGTTGTCCCACGTTGTCCCACGTTGTCCCACGTTGTCCCACGTTGTCCCACGTTGTCCCACGTTGTCCCACGTTGTCCCACGTTGTCCCACGTTGTCCCACGGTGTCCAACGATGTCCAACGGTGTCCAGCGATGTCCAACGGTGTCCCACGTTGTCCCACGTTTTCCCACGTTGTCCCACGTTGTCCCACGTTGTCCCACGTTGTCCCACGTTGTCCCACGTTGTCCCACGTTGTCCCACGTTGTCCCACGGTGTCCAACGATGTCCAACGGTGTCCAGCGATGTCCAACGGTGTCCCACGTTGTCCCACGTTTTCCCACGTTGTCCCACGTTGTCCCACGGTGTCCAACGATGTCCAACGATGTCCAACGGTGTCCCACGTTGTCCCACGTTGTTCCATGGTTTCCCACGTTGTCCCACGTTGTCCCACGTTGTCCCACGGTGTCCAACGATGTCCAACGGTGTCCAACGGTGTCCAACGGTGTCCAACGGTGTCCCACGTTGTCCCACGTTGTCCCACGTTGTCCCACGTTGTCCCACGTTGTCCCACGATGTCCCACGTTGTCCCACGTTGTCCCACGTTGTCCCACGTTGTCCCACGTTGTCCCACGTTGTCCCACGTTGTCCCACGTTGTCCCGCGTTGTCCCACGTTGTCCCACGTTGTCCCACGTTGTCCCACGGTGTCCAACCATGTCCAACGGTGTCCAGCGATGTCCAACGGTGTCCCACGTTGTCCCACGTTTTCCCACGTTGTCCCACGTTGTCCCACGGTGTCCAACGATGTCCAACGATGTCCAACGGTGTCCCACGTTGTCCCACGTTGTTCCATGGTTTCCCACGTTGTCCCACGTTGTCCCACGTTGTCCCACGGTGTCCAACGATGTCCAACGGTGTCCAACGGTGTCCAACGGTGTCCAACGGTGTCCCACGTTGTCCCACGTTGTCCCACGTTGTCCCACGTTGTCCCACGTTGTCCCACGTTGTCCCACGTGGTCCCACGTTGTCCCACGTTGTCCCACGGTGTCCAACGGTGTCCCACGTTGTCCCACGTTTTCCCACGTTGTCCCACGTTGTCCCACGGTGTCCAACGATGTCCAACGATGTCCAACGGTGTCCCACGTTGTCCCACGTTGTTCCATGGTTTCCCACGTTGTCCCACGTTGTCCCACGTTGTCCCACGTTGTCCCACGGTGTCCAACGATGTCCAACGGTGTCCAACGGTGTCCAACGGTGTCCCACGGTGTCCAACGGTGTCCCACGTTGTCCCACGTTGTCCCACGTTGTCCCACGTTGTCCCACGTTGTCCCACGTTGTCCCACGTTGTCCAACGATGTCGAACGGTGTCCCACGTTGTCCCACGTTGTCCCACGTTGTCCCACGTTGTCCCACGTTGTCCCACGTTGTCCAACGATGTCCAACGGTGTCCCACGTTGTCCCACGTTGTTCCATGGTTTCCCACGTTGTCCCACGTTGTCCCACGTTGTCCCACGGTGTCCAACGATGTCCAACGGTGTCCAACGGTGTCCAACGGTGTCCAACGGTGTCCCACGTTGTCCCACGTTGTCCAACGGTGTCCAACGGTGTCCAACGGTGTCCAACGGTGTCCCAAGTTGTCCCACGTTGTCCCACGTTGTCCCACGGTGTCCAACGATGTCCAACGGTGTCCCACGTTGTCCCACGGTGTCCAACGATGTCCAACGGTGTCCCACGTTGTCCAACGGTGTCCCACGTTGTCCCACGGTGTCCAACGATGTCCAACGGTGTCCCACGTTGTCCCACGATGTCCCACGTTGTCCCACGTTGTCCCACGTTGTCCCACGTTGTCCCACGTTGTCCCACGTTGTCCAACGGTGTCCCACGTTGTCCCACGTTATCCCACGTTGTCCCACGTTGTCCCACGTTGTCCCACGTTGTCCCACGTTGTCCCACGTTGTCCCACGTTGTCCCACGTTGTCCCACGTTGTCCCACGTTGTCCCACGTTGTCCCACGTTGTCCCACGTTGTCCCACGGTGTCCAACGATGTCCAACGGTGTCCAACGGTGTCCAACGGTGTCCCACGGTGTCCAACGGTGTCCCACGTTGTCCCACGTTGTCCCACGTTGTCCCACGTTGTCCCACGTTGTCCCACGTTGTCCCACGTTGTCCAACGATGTCGAACGGTGTCCCACGTTGTCCCACGTTGTCCCACGTTGTCCCACGTTGTCCCACGTTGTCCAACGATGTCCAACGGTGTCCCACGTTGTCCCACGTTGTTCCATGGTTTCCCACGTTGTCCCACGTTGTCCCACGTTGTCCCACGGTGTCCAACGATGTCCAACGGTGTCCAACGGTGTCCAACGGTGTCCAACGGTGTCCCACGTTGTCCCACGTTGTCCCACGTTGTCCCACGGTGTCCAACGATGTCCAACGGTGTCCCACGTTGTCCCACGTTGTCCCACGTTGTCCCACGGTGTCCAACGATGTCCAACGGTGTCCCACGTTGTCCCACGTTGTCCCACGTTGTCCCACGTTGTCCCACGTTGTCCCACGTTGTCCCACGTTGTCCCACGTTGTCCCACGTTGTCCCACGTTGTCCCACGTTGTCCCACGTTGTCCCACGTTGTCCCACGTTGTCCCACGTTGTCCCACGTTGTCCCACGTTGTCCCACGTGGTCCCACGTTGTCCCACGTTGTCCCACGGTGTCCAACGGTGTCCCACGTTGTCCCACGTTGTCCCACGTTGTCCCACGTTGTCCCACGTTGTCCCACGGTGTCCAACGATGTCCAACGGTGTCCAACGGTGTCCCACGGTGTCCAACGGTGTCCCACGTTGTCCCACGTTGTCCCACGTTGTCCCACGTTGTCCCACGTTGTCCCACGTTGTCCCACGTTGTCCCACGTTGTCCCACGTTGTCCCACGTTGTCCCACGTTGTCCCACGTTGTCCCACGATGTCCCACGTTGTCCCACGTTGTCCCACGTTGTCCCACGTTGTCCCACGTTGCCCCACGTTGTCCCACGTTGTCCCACGTTGTCCCACGTTGTGCCACGTTGTCCCACGGTGTCCAACGGTGTCCCACGATGTCCCACGTTGTCCCACGTTGTCCCACGTTGTCCCACGTTGTCCCACGTTGTCCCACGTTGTCCCACGTTGTCCCACGTTGTCCCACGGTGTCCAACGATGTCCAACGATGTCCAACGGTGTCCCACGTTGTCCCACGTTGTTCCATGGTTTCCCACGTTGTCCCACGTTGTCCCACGTTGTCCCACGGTGTCCAACGATGTCTAACGGTGTCCAACGGTGTCCAACGGTGTCCAACGGTGTCCCACGTTGTCCCACGTTGTCCCACGTTGTCCCACGTTGTCCCACGATGTCCCACGTTGTCCCACGTTGTCCCACGTTGTCCCACGATGTCCCACGTTGTCCCACGTTGTCCCACGGTGTCCAACGATGTCCAACGGTGTCCAACGGTGTCCCACGGTGTCCAACGGTGTCCCACGTTGTCCCACGTTGTCCCACGTTGTCCCACGTTGTCCCACGTTGTCCCACGATGTCCCACGTTGTCCCACGTTGTCCGACGTTGTCCCACGTTGTCCCACGTTGTCCCACGTTGTCCCACGGTGTCCCACGATGTCCCACGTTGTCCCACGTTGTCCCACGTTGTCCCACGATGTCCCACGTTGTCCCACGTTGTCCCACGGTGTCCCACGATGTCCCACGTTGTCCCACGTTGTCCCACGTTGTTCCACGATGTCCCACGTTGTCCCACGTTGTCCCACGGTGTCCAACGATGTCCCACGTTGTCCCACGTTGTCCCACGGTGTCCAACGATGTCCAACGGTGTCCAGCGATGTCCAACGGTGTCCCACGTTGTCCCACGTTTTCCCACGTTGTCCCACGTTGTCCCACGTTGTCCCACGTTGTCCCACGTTGTCCCACGTTGTCCCACGTTGTCCCACGTTGTCCCACGTTGTCCCACGGTGTCCCACGATGTCCCACGTTGTCCCACGTTGTCCCACGTTGTCCCACGATGTCCCACGTTGTCCCACGTTGTCCCACGATGTCCAACGATGTCCCACGTTGTCCCACGTTGTCCTACGGTGTCCAACGATGTCCAACGGTGTCCAGCGATGTCCAACGGTGTCCCACGTTGTCCCACGTTGTCCCACGTTGTCCCACGTTGTCCCACGTTGTCCCACGATGTCCCACGTTGTCCCACGTTGTCCCACGTTGTCCCACGTTGTCCCACGTTGTCCCACGTTGTCCCACGTTGTCCCACGGTGTCCAACGGTGTCCAACGATGTCCCACGTTGTCCCACGTTGTCCCACGTTGTCCCACGTTGTCCCACGTTGTCCCACGATGTCCCACGTTGTCCCACGTTGTCCCACGTTGTCCCACGTTGTCCCACGTTGTCCCACGGTGTCCAACGATGTCCAACGGTGTCCAACGGTGTCCAACGGTGTCCAACGGTGTCCCACGTTGTCCCACGTTGTCCCACGTTGTCCCACGATGTCCCACGTTGTCCCACGTTGTTCCATGGTTTCCCACGTTGTCCCACGTTGTCCCACGTTGTCCCACGGTGTCCAACGATGTCCAACGGTGTCCAACGGTGTCCAACGGTGTCCAACGGTGTCCCACGTTGTCCCACGTTGTCCCACGTTGTCCCACGTTGTCCCACGTTGTCCCACGATGTCCCACGTTGTCCCACGTTGTCCCACGTTGTCCCACGTTGTCCCACGTGGTCCCACGTTGTCCCACGTTGTCCCACGGTGTCCAACGGTGTCCAACGTTGTCCCACGTTGTCCCACGTTGTCCCACGTTGTCCCACGTTGTCCCACGATGTCCCACGTTGTCCCACGTTGTCCCACGTTGTCCCACGATGTCCCACGTTGTCCCACGTTGTCCCACGTTGTCCCACGTTGTCCCACGTTGTCCCACGCTGTCCCACGTTGTCCCACGTTGTCCCACGGTGTCCAACGGTGTCCAACGATGTCCAACGGTGTCCAGCGATGTCCAACGGTGTCCCACGTTGTCCCACGTTTTCCCACGTTGTCCCACGTTGTCCCACGGTGTCCAACGATGTCCAACGATGTCCAACGGTGTCCCACGTTGTCCCACGTTGTTCCATGGTTTCCCACGTTGTCCCACGTTGTCCCACGTTGTCCCACGTTGTCCCACGTTGTCCCACGTTGTCCCACGTTGTCCCACGTTGTCCCACGTTGTCCCACGTTGTCCCACGTTGTCCCACGGTGTCCAACGGTGTCCAACGATGTCCCACGTTGTCCCACGTTGTCCCACGTTGTCCCACGTTGTCCCACGATGTCCCACGTTGTCCCACGTTGTCCCACGTTGTCCCACGTTGTGCCACGTTGTCCCACGTTGTCCCACGTTGTCCCACGTTGTCCCACGTTGTCCCACGTTGTCCCACGTTGCCCCACGTTGTCCCACGGTGTCCAACGATGTCCAACGGTGTCCAGCGATGTCCAACGGTGTCCCACGTTGTCCCACGTTTTCCCACGTTGTCCCACGTTGTCCCACGTTGTCCCACGGTGTCCAACGATGTCCAACGGTGTCCAGCGATGTCCAACGGTGTCCCACGTTGTCCCACGTTTTCCTACGTTGTCCCACGTTGTCCCACGGTGTCCAACGATGTCCAACGATGTCCAACGGTGTCCCACGTTGTCCCACGTTGTTCCATGGTTTCCCACGTTGTCCCACGTTGTCCCACGTTGTCCCACGGTGTCCAACGATGTCCAACGGTGTCCAACGGTGTCCAACGGTGTCCAACGGTGTCCCACGTTGTCCCACGTTGTCCCACCTTGTCCCACGTTGTCCCACGTTGTCCCACGTTGTCCAACGATGTCCAACGGTGTCCCACGTTGTCCCACGTTGTTCCATGGTTTCCCTCGTTGTCCCACGTTGTCCCACGTTGTCCCACGGTGTCCAACGATGTCCAACGGTGTCCAACGGTGTCCAACGGTGTCCAACGGTGTCCCACGTTGTCCCACGTTGTCCAACGGTGTCCAACGGTGTCCAACGGTGTCCAACGGTGTCCCAAGTTGTCCCACGTTGTCCCACGTTGTCCCACGGTGTCCAACGATGTCCAACGGTGTCCCACGTTGTCCCACGGTGTCCAACGATGTCCAACGGTGTCCCACGTTGTCCAAAGGTGTCCCACGTTGTCCCACGGTGTCCAACGATGTCCAACGGTGTCCCACGTTGTCCCACGTTGTCCCACGTTGTCCCACGTTGTCCCACGTTGTCCCACGATGTCCCACGTTGTCCCACGTTGTCCCACGTTGTCCCACGTTGTCCCACGTTGTCCCACGTTGTCCCACGTTGTCCCACGTTGTCCCACGTTGTCCCACGTTGTCCCACGTTGTCCCACGTTGTCCCACGTTGTCCCACGTTGTCCCACGTTGTCCCACGTTGTCCCACGTTGTCCCACGTTGTCCCACGTTGTCCCACGTTGTCCCACGTGGTCCCACGTTGTCCCACGTTGTCCCACGGTGTCCAACGGTGTCCCACGTTGTCCCACGTTGTCCCACGTTGTCCCACGTTGTCCCACGTTGTCCCACGGTGTCCAACGATGTCCAACGGTGTCCAACGGTGTCCCACGGTGTCCAACGGTGTCCCACGTTGTCCCACGTTGTCCCACGTTGTCCCACGTTGTCCCACGTTGTCCCACGTTGTCCAACGATGTCCAACGGTGTCCCACGTTGTCCCACGTTTTTCCATGGTTTCCCACGTTGTCCCACGTTGTCCCACGTTGTCCCACGTTGTCCCACGTTGTCCCACGTTGTCCCACGTTGTCCCACGTTGTCCCACGTTGTCCCACGTTGTCCCACGTTGTCCCACGTTGTCCCACGTTGTCCCACGTTGTCCCACGTTGTCCCACGTTGTCCCACGTTGTCCCACGTTGTCCCACGTTGTCCCACGTTGTCCCACGTTGTCCCACGTGGTCCCACGTTGTCCCACGTTGTCCCACGGTGTCCAACGGTGTCCCACGTTGTCCCACGTTGTCCCACGTTGTCCCACGTTGTCCCACGTTGTCCCACGGTGTCCAACGATGTCCAACGGTGTCCAACGGTGTCCCACGGTGTCCAACGGTGTCCCACGTTGTCCCACGTTGTCCCACGTTGTCCCACGTTGTCCCACGTTGTCCCACGTTGTCCAACGATGTCCAACGGTGTCCCACGTTGTCCCACGTTTTTCCATGGTTTCCCACGTTGTCCCACGTTGTCCCACGTTGTCCCACGGTGTCCAACGATGTCCAACGGTGTCCAACGGTGTCCAACGGTGTCCAACGGTGTCCCACGTTGTCCCACGTTGTCCCACGTTGTCCCACGGTGTCCAACGATGTCCAACGGTGTCCCACGTTGTCCCACGTTGTCCCACGTTGTCCCACGGTGTCCAACGATGTCCAACGGTGTCCCACGTTGTCCCACGTTGTCCCACGTTGTCCCACGTTGTCCCACGTTGTCCCACGTTGTCCCACGTTGTCCCACGTTGTCCCACGTTGTCCCACGTTGTCCCACGTTGTCCCACGTTGTCCCACGTTGTCCCACGTTGTCCCACGTTGTCCCACGTTGTCCCACGTTGTCCCACGTGGTCCCACGTTGTCCCACGTTGTCCCACGGTGTCCAACGGTGTCCCACGTTGTCCCACGTTGTCCCACGTTGTCCCACGTTGTCCCACGTTGTCCCACGGTGTCCAACGATGTCCAACGGTGTCCAACGGTGTCCCACGGTGTCCAACGGTGTCCCACGTTGTCCCACGTTGTCCCACGTTGTCCCACGTTGTCCCACGTTGTCCCACGTTGTCCCACGATGTCCCACGTTGTCCCACGTTGTCCCACGTTGTCCCACGTTGTCCCACGTTGTCCCACGTTGTCCCACGTTGTCCCACGTTGTCCCACGTTGTCCCACGGTGTCCAACGATGTCCAACGGTGTCCCACGTTGTCCCACGTTGTCCCACGTTGTCCCACGTTGTCCCACGTTGTCCCACGTTGTCCCACGTTGTCCCACGTTGTCCCACGTTGTCCCACGTTGTCCCACGTTGTTCCATGGTTTCCCACGTTGTCCCACGTTGTCCCACGTTGTCCAACGTTGTCCCACGGTGTCCAACGATGTCCAACGATGTCCAACGGTGTCCCACGTTGTCCCACGTTGTTCCATGGTTTCCCACGTTGTCCCACGTTGTCCCACGTTGTCCCACGGTGTCCAACGATGTCCAACGGTGTCCAACGGTGTCCAACGGTGTCCAACGGTGTCCCACGTTGTCCCACGTTGTCCCACGTTGTCCCACGATGTCCCACGTTGTCCCACGTTGTTCCATGGTTTCCCACGTTGTCCCACGTTGTCCCACGTTGTCCCACGGTGTCCAACGATGTCCAACGGTGTCCAACGGTGTCCAACGGTGTCCAACGGTGTCCCACGTTGTCCCACGTTGTCCCACGTTGTCCCACGGTGTCCAACGATGTCCAACGGTGTCCAACGGTGTCCAACGGTGTCCAACGGTGTCCCACGTTGTCCCACGTTGTCCCACGATGTCCCACGTTGTCCCACGTTGTTCCATGGTTTCCCACGTTGTCCCACGTTGTCCCACGTTGTCCCACGGTGTCCAACGATGTCCAACGGTGTCCAACGGTGTCCAACGGTGTCCAACGGTGTCCCACGTTGTCCCACGTTGTCCCACGTTGTCCCACGTTGTCCCACGTTGTCCCACGATGTCCCACGTTGTCCCACGTTGTCCCACGTTGTCCCACGTTGTCCCACGTGGTCCCACGTTGTCCCACGTTGTCCCACGGTGTCCAACGGTGTCCAACGATGTCCCACGTTGTCCCACGTTGTCCCACGTTGTCCCACGTTGTCCCACGATGTCCCACGTTGTCCCACGTTGTCCCACGTTGTCCCACGATGTCCCACGTTGTCCCACGTTGTCCCACGTTGTCCCACGTTGTCCCACGTTGTCCCACGCTGTCCCACGTTGTCCCACGTTGTCCCACGTTGTCCCACGGTGTCCAACGATGTCCAACGGTGTCCAGCGATGTCCAACGGTGTCCCACGTTGTCCCACGTTTTCCCACGTTGTCCCACGTTGTCCCACGGTGTCCAACGATGTCCAACGATGTCCAACGGTGTCCCACGTTGTCCCACGTTGTTCCATGGTTTCCCACGTTGTCCCACGTTGTCCCACGTTGTCCCACGTTGTCCCACGTTGTCCCACGTTGTCCCACGTTGTCCCACGTTGTCCCACGTTGTCCCACGTTGTCCCACGTTGTCCCACGGTGTCCAACGGTGTCCAACGATGTCCCACGTTGTCCCACGTTGTCCCACGTTGTCCCACGTTGTCCCACGATGTCCCACGTTGTCCCACGTTGTCCCACGTTGTCCCACGTTGTCCCACGTTGTCCCACGTTGTCCCACGTTGTCCCACGTTGTCCCACGTTGCCCCACGTTGTCCCACGGTGTCCAACGATGTCCAACGGTGTCCAGCGATGTCCAACGGTGTCCCACGTTGTCCCACGTTTTCCCACGTTGTCCCACGTTGTCCCACGTTGTCCCACATTGTCCCACGTTGTCCCACGTTGTCCCACGTTGTCCCACGTTGTCCCACGGTGTCCAACGATGTCCAACGGTGTCCAGCGATGTCCAACGGTGTCCCACGTTGTCCCACGTTTTCCTACGTTGTCCCACGTTGTCCCACGGTGTCCAACGATGTCCAACGATGTCCAACGGTGTCCCACGTTGTCCCACGTTGTTCCATGGTTTCCCACGTTGTCCCACGTTGTCCCACGTTGTCCCACGGTGTCCAACGATGTCCAACGGTGTCCAACGGTGTCCAACGGTGTCCAACGGTGTCCAACGGTGTCCAACGGTGTCCAACGATGTCCCACGTTGTCCCACGTTGTCCCACATTGTCCCACGTTGTCCCACGTTGTCCCACGTTGTCCCACGCTGTCCCACGGTGTCCAACGATGTCCAACGGTGTCCAGCGATGTCCAACGGTGTCCCACGTTGTCCCACGTTTTCCTACGTTGTCCCACGTTGTCCCACGTTGTCCCACGTTGTCCCACGGTGTCCAACGATGTCCAACGATGTCCAACGGTGTCCCACGTTGTCCCACGTTGTTCCATGGTTTCCCACGTTGTCCCACGTTGTCCCACGTTGTCCCACGGTGTCCAACGATGTCCAACGGTGTCCAACGGTGTCCAACGGTGTCCAACGGTGTCCCACGTTGTCCCACGTTGTCCCACGTTGTCCCACGATGTCCCACGTTGTCCCACGTTGTTCCATGGTTTCCCACGTTGTCCCACGTTGTCCCACGTTGTCCCACGGTGTCCAACGATGTCCAACGGTGTCCAACGGTGTCCAACGGTGTCCAACGGTGTCCCACGTTGTCCCACGTTGTCCCACGTTGTCCCACGGTGTCCAACGATGTCCAACGGTGTCCAACGGTGTCCAACGGTGTCCAACGGTGTCCCACGTTGTCCCACGTTGTCCCACGTTGTCCCACGATGTCCCACGTTGTCCCACGTTGATCCATGGTTTCCCACGTTGTCCCACGTTGTCCCACGTTGTCCCACGGTGTCCAACGATGTCCAACGGTGTCCAACGGTGTCCAACGGTGTCCAACGGTGTCCCACGTTGTCCCACGTTGTCCCACGTTGTCCCACGTTGTCCCACGTTGTCCCACGATGTCCCACGTTGTCCCACGTTGTCCCACGTTGTCCCACGTTGTCCCACGTTGTCCCACGTTGTCCCACGTTGTCCCACGGTGTCCAACGGTGTCCAACGATGTCCCACGTTGTCCCACGTTGTCCCACGTTGTCCCACGTTGTCCCACGATGTCCCACGTTGTCCCACGTTGTCCCACGTTGTCCCACGATGTCCCACGTTGTCCCACGTTGTCCCACGTTGTCCCACGTTGTCCCACGTTGTCCCACGCTGTCCCACGTTGTCCCACGTTGTCCCACGTTGTCCCACGGTGTCCAACGATGTCCAACGGTGTCCAGCGATGTCCAACGGTGTCCCACGTTGTCCCACGTTTTCCCACGTTGTCCCACGTTGTCCCACGGTGTCCAACGATGTCCAACGATGTCCAACGGTGTCCCACGTTGTCCCACGTTGTTCCATGGTTTCCCACGTTGTCCCACGTTGTCCCACGTTGTCCCACGTTGTCCCACGATGTCCCACGTTGTCCCACGTTGTCCCACGTTGTCCCACGTTGTCCCACGTTGTCCCACGTTGTCCCACGTTGTCCCACGTTGTCCCACGTTGTCCCACGTTGTCCCACGTTGTCCCACGTTGTCCCACGTTGTCCCACGTTGTCCCACGTTGTCCCACGTTGTCCCACGTTGTCCCACGTTGTCCCACGTTGTCCCACGTTGTCCCACGTTGTCCCACGATGTCCAACGGTGTCCCACGTTGTCCCACGTTGTTCCATGGTTTCCCACGTTGTCCCACGTTGTCCCACGTTGTCCCACGATGTCCCACGTTGTCCCACGTTGTTCCATGGTTTCCTACGTTGTCCCACGTTGTCCCACGTTGTCCCACGGTGTCCAACGATGTCCAACGGTGTCCAACGGTGTCCAACGGTGTCCAACGGTGTCCCACGTTGTCCCACGTTGTCCCACGTTGTCCCACGTTGTCCCACGTTGTCCCACGTTGTCCCACGTTGTCCCACGTTGTCCCACGTTGTCCCACGTTGTCCCACGTTGTCCCACGTTGTCCCACGTTGTCCCACGTTGTCCCACGTTGTCCCACGGTGTCCAACGATGTCCAACGGTGTCCAGCGATGTCCAACGGTGTCCCACGTTGTCCCACGTTTTCCCACGTTGTCCCACGTTGTCCCACGGTGTCCAACGATGTCCAACGATGTCCAACGGTGTCCCACGTTGTCCCACGTTGTTCCATGGTTTCCCACGTTGTCCCACGTTGTCCCACGTTGTCCCACGGTGTCCAACGATGTCCAACGGTGTCCAACGGTGTCCAACGGTGTCCAACGGTGTCCCACGTTGTCCCACGTTGTCCCACGTTGTCCCACGTTGTCCCACGTTGTCCCACGATGTCCCACGTTGTCCCACGTTGTCCCACGTTGTCCCACGTTGTCCCACGTGGTCCCACGTTGTCCCACGTTGTCCCACGGTGTCCAACGGTGTCCAACGATGTCCCACGTTGTCCCACGTTGTCCCACGTTGTCCCACGTTGTCCCACGATGTCCCACGTTGTCCCACGTTGTCCCACGTTGTCCCACGTTGTCCCACGTTGTCCCACGTTGTCCCACGTTGTCCCACGTTGTCCCACGTTGTCCCACGTTGTCCCACGTTGTCCCACGTTGTCCCACGGTGTCCAACGATGTCCAACGGTGTCCAACGGTGTCCAACGTTGTCCCACGGTGTCCAACGGTGTCCCACGTTGTCCCACGTTGTCCCACGTTGTCCCACGTTGTCCCACGTTGTCCCACGATGTCCCACGTTGTCCCACGTTGTTCCATGGTTTCCCACGTTGTCCCACGTTGTCCCACGTTGTCCCACGTTGTCCCACGTTGTCCCACGTTGTCCCACGGTGTCCAACGGTGTCCAACGATGTCCCACGTTGTCCCACGTTGTCCCACGTTGTCCCACGTTGTCCCACGATGTCCCACGTTGTCCCACGTTGTCCCACGTTGTCCCACGTTGTCCCACGTTGTCCCACGTTGTCCCACGTTGTCCCACGTTGTCCCACGTTGTCCCACGTTGTCCCACGTTGCCCCACGTTGTCCCACGGTGTCCAACGATGTCCAACGGTGTCCAGCGATGTCCAACGGTGTCCCACGTTGTCCCACGTTTTCCCACGTTGTCCCACGTTGTCCCACGTTGTCCCACATTGTCCCACGTTGTCCCACGTTGTCCCACGTTGTCCCACGTTGTTCCATGGTTTCCCACGTTGTCCCACGTTGTCCCACGTTGTCCCACGTTGTCCCACGTTGTCCCACGTTGTCCCACGTTGTCCCACGTTGTCCCACGTTGTCCCACGTTGTCCCACGTTGTCCCACGGTGTCCAACGGTGTCCAACGATGTCCCACGTTGTCCCACGTTGTCCCACGTTGTCCCACGTTGTCCCACGATGTCCCACGTTGTCCCACGTTGTCCCACGTTGTCCCACGTTGTCCCACGTTGTCCCACGTTGTCCCACGTTGTCCCACGTTGTCCCACGTTGTCCCACGTTGTCCCACGGTGTCCAACGATGTCCAACGGTGTCCAGCGATGTCCAACGGTGTCCCACGTTGTCCCACGTTTTCCCACGTTGTCCCACGTTGTCCCACGGTGTCCAACGATGTCCAACGATGTCCAACGATGTCCAACGGTGTCCCACGTTGTCCCACGTTGTTCCATGGTTTCCCACGTTGTCCCACGTTGTCCCACGTTGTCCCACGGTGTCCAACGATGTCCAACGGTGTCCAACGGTGTCCAACGGTGTCCAACGGTGTCCCACGTTGTCCCACGTTGTCCCACGTTGTCCCACGTTGTCCCACGTTGTCCCACGATGTCCCACGTTGTCCCACGTTGTCCCACGTTGTCCCACGTTGTCCCACGTGGTCCCACGTTGTCCCACGTTGTCCCACGGTGTCCAACGGTGTCCAACGATGTCCCACGTTGTCCCACGTTGTCCCACGTTGTCCCACGTTGTCCCACGATGTCCCACGTTGTCCCACGTTGTCCCACGTTGTCCCACGTTGTCCCACGTTGTCCCACGTTGTCCCACGTTGTCCCACGTTGTCCCACGTTGTCCCACGTTGTCCCACGTTGTCCCACGTTGTTCCATGGTTTCCCACGTTGTCCCACGTTGTCCCACGTTGTCCCACGGTGTCCAACGGTGTCCAACGGTGTCCAACGGTGTCCAACGGTGTCCAACGGTGTCCAACGGTGTCCAACGGTGTCCAACGGTGTCCAACGGTGTCCCACGTTGTCCCACGTTGTCCCACGTTGTCCCACGTTGTCCCACGTTGTCCCACGATGTCCCACGTTGTCCCACGTTGTCCCACGTTGTCCCACGTTGTCCCACGTGGTCCCACGATGTCCCACGTTGTCCCACGTTGTCCCACGTTGTCCCACGTTGTCCCACGTGGTCCCACGTTGTCCCACGTTGTCCCACGGTGTCCAACGGTGTCCAACGATGTCCCACGTTGTCCCACGTTGTCCCACGTTGTCCCACGTTGTCCCACGATGTCCCACGGTGTCCCACGTTGTCCCACGTTGTCCCACGTTGTCCCACGTTGTCCCACGTTGTCCCACGTTGTCCCACGTTGTCCCACGTTGTCCCACGTTGTCCCACGTTGTCCCACGTTGTCCCACGGTGTCCAACGATGTCCCACGTTGTCCCACGTTGTCCCACGTTGTCCCACGTTGTCCCACGATGTCCCACGTTGTCCCACGTTGTCCCACGTTGTCCCACGTTGTCCCACGTTGTCCCACGTTGTCCCACGTTGTCCCACGTTGTCCCACGTTGTCCCACGTTGTCCCACGTTGTCCCACGTTGTCCCACGGTGTCCAACGATGTCCCACGGTGTCCAGCGATGTCCAACGGTGTCCCACGTTGTCCCACGTTTTCCCACGTTGTCCCACGTTGTCCCACGGTGTCCAACGATGTCCAACGATGTCCAACTGTGTCCCACGTTGTCCCACGTTGTTCCATGGTTTCCCACGTTGTCCCACGTTGTCCCACGTTGTCCCACGGTGTCCAACGATGTCCAACGGTGTCCAACGGTGTCCAACGGTGTCGAACGGTGTCCCACGTTGTCCCACGTTGTCCCACGTTGTCCCACGTTGTCCCACGTTGTCCCACGTGGTCCCACGTTGTCCCACGTTGTCCCACGGTGTCCAACGGTGTCCCACGTTGTCCCACGTTTTCCCACGTTGTCCCACGTTGTCCCACGGTGTCCAACGATGTCCAACGATGTCCAACGGTGTCCCACGTTGTCCCACGTTGTTCCATGGTTTCCCACGTTGTCCCACGTTGTCCCACGTTGTCCCACGTTGTCCCACGGTGTCCAACGATGTCCAACGGTGTCCAACGGTGTCCAACGGTGTCCCACGGTGTCCAACGGTGTCCCACGTTGTCCCACGTTGTCCCACGTTGTCCCACGTTGTCCCACGTTGTCCCACGTTGTCCCACGTTGTCCAACGATGTCCAACGGTGTCCCACGTTGTCCCACGTTGTCCCACGTTGTCCCACGTTGTCCCACGTTGTCCCACGTTGTCCAACGATGTCCAACGGTGTCCCACGTTGTCCCACGTTGTTCCATGGTTTCCCACGTTGTCCCACGTTGTCCCACGTTGTCCCACGGTGTCCAACGATGTCCAACGGTGTCCAACGGTGTCCAACGGTGTCCAACGGTGTCCCACGTTGTCCCACGTTGTCCAACGGTGTCCAACGGTGTCCAACGGTGTCCAACGGTGTCCCAAGTTGTCCCACGTTGTCCCACGTTGTCCCACGTTGTCCCACGTTGTCCCACGTTGTCCCACGTTGTCCCACGTTGTCCCACGGTGTCCAACGGTGTCCCACGTTGTCCCACGTTGTCCCACGTTGTCCCACGTTGTCCCACGTTGTCCCACGTTGTCCAACGATGTCCAACGGTGTCCCACGTTGTCCCACGTTGTTCCATGGTTTCCCACGTTGTCCCACGTTGTCCCACGTTGTCCCACGTTGTCCCACGGTGTCCAACGATGTCCAACGGTGTCCCACGATGTCCCTCGTTGTCCCACGTTGTCCCACGTTGTCCCACGTTGTCCCACGTTGTCCCACGTTGTCCCACGTTGTCCCACGTTGTCCCACGTTGTCCCACGTTGTCCCACGGTGTCCAACGATGTCCAGCGGTGTCCAACGGTGTCCCACGGTGTCCAACGGTGTCCCACGTTGTCCCACGTTGTCCCACGTTGTCCCACGTTGTCCCACGTTGTCCCACGTTGTCCAACGATGTCCAACGGTGTCCCACGTTGTCTCACGTTGTTCCATGGTTTCCCACGTTGTCCCACGTTGTCCCACGTTGTCCCACGTTGTCCCACGGTGTCCCACGGTGTCCAACGATGTCCAACGGTGTCCCACGTTGTCCCACGTTGTCCCACGATGTCCCACGTTGTCCCACGTTGTCCCACGTTGTCCCACGTTGTCCCACGTTGTCCCACGTTGTCCCACGTGGTCCCACGTTGTCCCACGTTGTCCCACGGTGTCCAACGATGTCCAACGGTGTCCCACGTTGTCCAACGGTGTCCCACGTTGTCCCACGTTGTCCCACGTTGTCCCACGTTGTCCCACGATGTCCCACGTTGTCCCACGTTGTCCCACGTTGTCCCACGTTGTCCCACGTTGTCCCACGTTGTCCAACGATGTCCAACGGTGTCCCACGTTGTCCCACGTTGTTCCATGGTTTCCCACGTTGTCCCACGTTGTCCCACGTTGTCCCACGGTGTCCAACGATGTCCAACGGTGTCCAACGGTGTCCAACGGTGTCCAACGGTGTCCCACGTTGTCCCACGTTGTCCCACGTTGTCCCACGGTGTCCAACGATGTCCAACGGTGTCCCACGTTGTCCCACGTTGTCCCACGTTGTCCCACGTTGTCCCACGTTGTCCCACGATGTCCCACGTTGTCCCACGTTGTCCCACGTTGTCCCACGTTGTCCCACGTTGTCCCACGTTGTCCCACGTTGTCCCACGTTGTCCCACGTTGTCCCACGTTGTCCCACGTTGTCCCACGTTGTCCCACGTTGTCCCACGTTGTCCCACGTTGTCCCACGGTGTCCAACGGTGTCCAACGATGTCCCACGTTGTCCCACGTTGTCCCACGTTGTCCCACGTTGTCCCACGATGTCCAACGGTGTCCAGCGATGTCCAACGGTGTCCAGCGATGTCCAACGGTGTCCCACGTTGTCCCACGTTTTCCCACGTTGTCCCACGTTGTCCCACGGTGTCCAACGATGTCCAACGATGTCCAACGGTGTCCCACGTTGTCCCACGTTGTTCCATGGTTTCCCACGTTGTCCCACGTTGTCCCACGTTGTCCCACGGTGTCCAACGATGTCCAACGGTGTCCAACGGTGTCCAACGGTGTCCAACGGTGTCCCACGTTGTCCCACGTTGTCCCACGTTGTCCCACGATGTCCCACGTTGTCCCACGTTGTCCCACGTTGTCCCACGTTGTCCCACGTTGTCCCACGTTGTCCCACGTTGTCCCACGTTGTCCCACGGTGTCCAACGATGTCCAACGGTGTCCAGCGATGTCCAACGGTGTCCCACGTTGTCCCACGTTTTCCCACGTTGTCCCACGTTGTCCCACGGTGTCCAACGATGTCCAACGATGTCCAACGGTGTCCCACGTTGTCCCACGTTGTTCCATGGTTTCCCACGTTGTCCCACGTTGTCCCACGTTGTCCCACGGTGTCCAACGATGTCCAACGGTGTCCAACGGTGTCCAACGGTGTCGAACGGTGTCCCACGTTGTCCCACGTTGTCCCACGTTGTCCCACGTTGTCCCACGTTGTCCCACGTTGTCCCACGTTGTCCCACGTTGTCCCACGTTGTCCCACGTTGTCCCACGTTGTCCCACGTTGTCCCACGTTGTCCCACGTTGTCCCACGTTGTCCCACGTTGTCCCACGTTGTCCCACGGTGTCCAACGATGTCCAACGGTGTCCAACGGTGTCCCACGGTGTCCAACGGTGTCCCACGTTGTCCCACGGTGTCCAACGATGTCCAACGGTGTCCAACGGTGTCCAACGGTGTCCAACGGTGTCCCACGTTGTCCCACGTTGTCCCACGTTGTCCCACGGTGTCCAACGATGTCCAACGGTGTCCCACGTTGTCCCACGTTGTCCCACGTTGTCCCACGTTGTCCCACGTTGTCCCACGATGTCCCACGTTGTCCCACGTTGTCCCACGTTGTCCCACGTTGTCCCACGTTGTCCCACGTTGTTCCATGGTTTCCCACGTTGTCCCACGTTGTCCCACGTTGTCCCACGGTGTCCAACGGTGTCCAACGGTGTCCAACGGTGTCCAACGGTGTCCAACGGTGTCCAACGGTGTCCAACGGTGTCCCACGTTGTCCCACGTTGTCCCACGTTGTCCCACGTTGTCCCACGTTGTCCCACGATGTCCCACGTTGTCCCACGTTGTCCCACGTTGTCCCACGTTGTCCCACGTGGTCCCACGATGTCCCACGTTGTCCCACGTTGTCCCACGTTGTCCCACGTTGTCCCACGTGGTCCCACGTTGTCCCACGTTGTCCCACGGTGTCCAACGGTGTCCAACGATGTCCCACGTTGTCCCACGTTGTCCCACGTTGTCCCACGTTGTCCCACGATGTCCCACGTTGTCCCACGTTGTCCCACGTTGTCCCACGTTGTCCCACGTTGTCCCACGTTGTCCCACGTTGTCCCACGTTGTCCCACGTTGTCCCACGTTGTCCCACGTTGTCCCACGTTGTCCCACGGTGTCCAACGATGTCCCACGTTGTCCCACGTTGTCCCACGTTGTCCCACGTTGTCCCACGATGTCCCACGTTGTCCCACGTTGTCCCACGTTGTCCCACGTTGTCCCACGTTGTCCCACGTTGTCCCACGTTGTCCCACGTTGTCCCACGTTGTCCCACGTTGTCCCACGTTGTCCCACGTTGTCCCACGGTGTCCAACGATGTCCAACGGTGTCCAGCGATGTCCAACGGTGTCCCACGTTGTCCCACGTTTTCCCACGTTGTCCCACGTTGTCCCACGGTGTCCAACGATGTCCAACGATGTCCAACTGTGTCCCACGTTGTCCCACGTTGTTCCATGGTTTCCCACGTTGTCCCACGTTGTCCCACGTTGTCCCACGGTGTCCAACGATGTCCAACGGTGTCCAACGGTGTCCAACGGTGTCGAACGGTGTCCCACGTTGTCCCACGTTGTCCCACGTTGTCCCACGTTGTCCCACGTTGTCCCACGTTGTCCCACGTGGTCCCACGTTGTCCCACGTTGTCCCACGGTGTCCAACGGTGTCCCACGTTGTCCCACGTTTTCCCACGTTGTCCCACGTTGTCCCACGGTGTCCAACGATGTCCAACGATGTCCTACGGTGTCCCACGTTGTCCCACGTTGTTCCATGGTTTCCCACGTTGTCCCACGTTGTCCCACGTTGTCCCACGTTGTCCCACGGTGTCCAACGATGTCCAACGGTGTCCAACGGTGTCCAACGGTGTCCCACGGTGTCCAACGGTGTCCCACGTTGTCCCACGTTGTCCCACGTTGTCCCACGTTGTCCCACGTTGTCCCACGTTGTCCCACGTTGTCCAACGATGTCCAACGGTGTCCCACGTTGTCCCACGTTGTCCCACGTTGTCCCACGTTGTCCCACGTTGTCCCACGTTGTCCAACGATGTCCAACGGTGTCCCACGTTGTCCCACGTTGTTCCATGGTTTCCCACGTTGTCCCACGTTGTCCCACGTTGTCCCACGGTGTCCAACGATGTCCAACGGTGTCCAACGGTGTCCAACGGTGTCCAACGGTGTCCCACGTTGTCCCACGTTGTCCAACGGTGTCCAACGGTGTCCAACGGTGTCCAACGGTGTCCCAAGTTGTCCCACGTTGTCCCACGTTGTCCCACGTTGTCCCACGTTGTCCCACGTTGTCCCACGTTGTCCCACGTTGTCCCACGGTGTCCAACGGTGTCCCACGTTGTCCCACGTTGTCCCACGTTGTCCCACGTTGTCCCACGTTGTCCCACGTTGTCCAACGATGTCCAACGGTGTCCCACGTTGTCCCACGTTGTTCCATGGTTTCCCACGTTGTCCCACGTTGTCCCACGTTGTCCCACGTTGTCCCACGGTGTCCAACGATGTCCAACGGTGTCCCACGATGTCCCTCGTTGTCCCACGTTGTCCCACGTTGTCCCACGTTGTCCCACGTTGTCCCACGTTGTCCCACGTTGTCCCACGTTGTCCCACGTTGTCCCACGTTGTCCCACGTTGTCCCACGGTGTCCAACGATGTCCAACGGTGTCCAACGGTGTCCAACGGTGTCCAACGGTGTCCCACGTTGTCCCACGTTGTCCAACGGTGTCCAACGGTGTCCAACGGTGTCCAACGGTGTCCCAAGTTGTCCCACGTTGTCCCACGTTGTCCCACGTTGTCCCACGTTGTCCCACGTTGTCCCACGTTGTCCCACGTTGTCCCACGTTGTCCCACGTTGTCCCACGTTGTCCCACGATGTCCCACGTTGTCCCACGTTGTCCCACGTTGTCCCACGTTGTCCCACGTTGTCCCACGTTGTCCCACGTTGTCCCACGTTGTCCCACGTTGTCCCACGTTGTCCCACGGTGTCCAACGATGTCCAACGGTGTCCAACGGTGTCCCACGGTGTCCAACGGTGTCCCACGTTGTCCCACGTTGTCCCACGTTGTCCCACGTTGTCCCACGTTGTCCCACGTTGTCCCACGTTGTCCAACGATGTCCAACGGTGTCCCACGTTGTCCCACGTTGTTCCATGGTTTCCCACGTTGTCCCACGTTGTCCCACGTTGTCCCACGGTGTCCAACGATGTCCAACGGTGTCCAACGGTGTCCAACGGTGTCCAACGGTGTCCCACGTTGTCCCACGTTGTCCCACGTTGTCCCACGGTGTCCAACGATGTCCAACGGTGTCCCACGTTGTCCCACGTTGTCCCACGTTGTCCCACGTTGTCCCACGTTGTCCCACGATGTCCCACGTTGTCCCACGTTGTCCCACGTTGTCCCACGTTGTCCCACGTTGTCCCACGTTGTCCCACGTTGTCCCACGTTGTCCCACGTTGTCCCACGTTGTCCCACGTTGTCCCACGTTGTCCCACGTTGTCCCACGTTGTCCCACGGTGTCCAACGGTGTCCAACGATGTCCCACGTTGTCCCACGTTGTCCCACGTTGTCCCACGTTGTCCCACGATGTCCAACGGTGTCCAGCGATGTCCAACGGTGTCCAGCGATGTCCAACGGTGTCCCACGTTGTCCCACGTTTTCCCACGTTGTCCCACGTTGTCCCACGGTGTCCAACGATGTCCAACGATGTCCAACGGTGTCCCACGTTGTCCCACGTTGTTCCATGGTTTCCCACGTTGTCCCACGTTGTCCCACGTTGTCCCACGGTGTCCAACGATGTCCAACGGTGTCCAACGGTGTCCAACGGTGTCCAACGGTGTCCCACGTTGTCCCACGTTGTCCCACGTTGTCCCACGATGTCCCACGTTGTCCCACGTTGTCCCACGTTGTCCCACGTTGTCCCACGTTGTCCCACGTTGTCCCACGTTGTCCCACGTTGTCCCACGGTGTCCAACGATGTCCAACGGTGTCCAGCGATGTCCAACGGTGTCCCACGTTGTCCCACGTTTTCCCACGTTGTCCCACGTTGTCCCACGGTGTCCAACGATGTCCAACGATGTCCAACGGTGTCCCACGTTGTCCCACGTTGTTCCATGGTTTCCCACGTTGTCCCACGTTGTCCCACGTTGTCCCACGGTGTCCAACGATGTCCAACGGTGTCCAACGGTGTCCAACGGTGTCGAACGGTGTCCCACGTTGTCCCACGTTGTCCCACGTTGTCCCACGTTGTCCCACGTTGTCCCACGTTGTCCCACGTTGTCCCACGTTGTCCCACGTTGTCCCACGTTGTCCCACGTTGTCCCACGTTGTCCCACGTTGTCCCACGTTGTCCCACGTTGTCCCACGTTGTCCCACGGTGTCCAACGATGTCCAACGGTGTCCAACGGTGTCCCACGGTGTCCAACGGTGTCCCACGTTGTCCCACGGTGTCCAACGATGTCCAACGGTGTCCAACGGTGTCCAACGGTGTCCAACGGTGTCCCACGTTGTCCCACGTTGTCCCACGTTGTCCCACGGTGTCCAACGATGTCCAACGGTGTCCCACGTTGTCCCACGTTGTCCCACGTTGTCCCACGTTGTCCCACGTTGTCCCACGATGTCCCACGTTGTCCCACGTTGTCCCACGTTGTCCCACGTTGTCCCACGTTGTCCCACGTTGTCCCACGTTGTCCCACGTTGTCCCACGTTGTCCCACGTTGTCCCACGTTGTCCCACGTTGTCCCACGTTGTCCCACGTTGTCCCACGGTGTCCAACGGTGTCCAACGATGTCCCACGTTGTCCCACGTTGTCCCACGTTGTCCCACGTTGTCCCACGATGTCCAACGGTGTCCAGCGATGTCCAACGGTGTCCAGCGATGTCCAACGGTGTCCCACGTTGTCCCACGTTTTCCCACGTTGTCCCACGTTGTCCCACGGTGTCCAACGATGTCCAACGATGTCCAACGGTGTCCCACGTTGTCCCACGTTGTTCCATGGTTTCCCACGTTGTCCCACGTTGTCCCACGTTGTCCCACGGTGTCCAACGATGTCCCACGTTGTCCCACGGTGTCCAACGATGTCCAACGGTGTCCAACGGTGTCCAACGGTGTCCAACGGTGTCCCACGTTGTCCCACGTTGTCCCACGTTGTCCCACGATGTCCCACGTTGTCCCACGTTGTCCCACGTTGTCCCACGTTGTCCCACGATGTCCCACGTTGTCCCACGATGTCCCACGTTGTCCCACGTTGTCCCACGTTGTCCCACGTTGTCCCACGATGTCCCACGTTGTCCCACGTTGTCCCACGTTGTCCCACGTTGTCCCACGTTGTCCCACGTTGTCCAACGATGTCCAACGGTGTCCCACGTTGTCCCACGTTGTTCCATGGTTTCCCACGTTGTCCCACGTGGTCCCACGTTGTCCCACGGTGTCCAACGATGTCCAACGGTGTCCAACGGTGTCCCACGTTGTCCCACGTTGTCCCACGTTGTCCAACGATGTCCAACGGTGTCCCACGTTGTCCCACGTTGTTCCATGGTTTCCCACGTTGTCCCACGTTGTCCCACGTTGTCCCACGTTGTCCCACGTTGTCCCACGATGTCCCACGTTGTCCCACGTTGTCCCACGTTGTCCCACGTTGTCCCACGTTGTCCCACGGTGTCCAACGGTGTCCAACGATGTCCCACGTTGTCCCACGTTGTCCCACGTTGTCCCACGTTGTCCCACGTTGTCCCACGTTGTCCCACGTTGTCCCACGTTGTCCCACGTTGTCCCACGTTGTCCCACGTTGTCCCACGTTGTCCCACGTTGTCCCACGTTGTCCCACGGTGTCCAACGGTGTCCAACGATGTCCCACGTTGTCCCACGTTGTCCCACGTTGTCCCACGTTGTCCCACGATGTCCCACGTTGTCCCACGTTGTCCCACGTTGTCCCACGTTGTCCCACGTTGTCCCACGTTGTCCCACGTTGTCCCACGTTGTCCCACGTTGTCCCACGGTGTCCAACGATGTCCAACGGTGTCCAGCGATGTCCAACGGTGTCCCACGTTGTCCCACGTTTTCCCACGTTGTCCCACGTTTTCCCACGTTGTCCCACGTTGTCCCACGGTGTCCAACGATGTCCAACGATGTCCAACGGTGTCCCACGTTGTCCCACGTTGTTCCATGGTTTCCCACGTTGTCCCACGTTGTCCCACGTTGTCCCACGGTGTCCAACGATGTCCAACGGTGTCCAACGGTGTCCAACGGTGTCCAACGGTGTCCCACGTTGTCCCACGTTGTCCCACGTTGTCCCACGTTGTCCCACGTTGTCCCACGTTGTCCAACGATGTCCAACGGTGTCCCACGTTGTCCCACGTTGTCCCACGTTGTCCCACGTTTTCCCACGTTGTCCCACGTTGTCCCACGGTGTCCAACGATGTCCAACGATGTCCAACGGTGTCCCACGTTGTCCCACGTTGTTCCATGGTTTCCCACGTTGTCCCACGTTGTCCCACGTTGTCCCACGGTGTCCAACGATGTCCAACGGTGTCCAACGGTGTCCAACGGTGTCCAACGGTGTCCCACGTTGTCCCACGTTGTCCCACGTTGTCCCACGTTGTCCCACGTTGTCCCACGTTGTCCAACGATGTCCAACGGTGTCCCACGTTGTCCCACGTTGTCCCACGTTGTCCCACGTTGTCCCACGTTGTCCCACGTTGTCCCACGTTGTCCCACGTTGTCCCACGTTGTCCCACGTTGTCCCACGTTGTCCCACGTTGTCCCACGGTGTCCAACGATGTCCCACGTTGTCCCACGTTGTCCCACGTTGTCCCACGTTGTCCCACGATGTCCCACGTTGTCCCACGTTGTCCCACGTTGTCCCACGTTGTCCCACGTTGTCCCACGTTGTCCCACGTTGTCCCACGTTGTCCCACATTGTCCCACGTTGTCCCACGTTGTCCGACGTTGTCCCACGTTGTCCCACGTTGTCCCACGTTGTCCCACGTTGTCCCACGGTGTCCAACGATGTCCAACGGTGTCCAACGGTGTCCCACGGTGTCCAACGGTGTCCAACGGTGTCCCACGGTGTCCAACGGTGTCCCACGATGTCCCACGTTGTCCCACGTTGTCCCACGTTGTCCCACGATGTCCCACGTTGTCCAACGATGTCCAACGGTGTCCCACGTTGTCCCACGTTGTCCTACGTTGTCCCACGTTGTCCCACGTTGTCCCACGTTGTCCCACGTTGTCCCACGTTGTCCCACGGTGTCCAACGGTGTCCCACGTTGTCCCACGTTGTCCCACGGTGTCCAACGATGTCCAACGGTGTCCAACGGTGTCCCACGGTGTCCCACGTTGTCCCACGTTGTCCCACGTTGTCCAACGGTGTCCCACGATGTCCAACGATGTCCAACGATGTCCAACGGTGTCCAACGGTGTCCAACGTTGTCCCACGTTGTCCCACGTTGTCCTACGTTGTCCCACGTTGTCCCACGTTGTCCCACGTTGTCCCACGTTGTCCCACGTTGTCCCACGGTGTCCAACGGTGTCCCACGTTGTCCCACGTTGTCCCACGGTGTCCAACGATGTCCAACGGTGTCCAACGGTGTCCCACGGTGTCCCACGTTGTCCCACGTTGTCCCACGTTGTCCAACGGTGTCCCACGATGTCCAACGATGTCCAACGATGTCCAACGGTGTCCAACGGTGTCCCACGTTGTCCCACGTTGTCCCACGTTGTCCCACGGTGTCCAACGGTGTCCCACGATGTCCACCGATGTCCAACTGTGTCCAACGGTGTCCAACGGTGTCCAACGGTGTCCAACGATGTCCCACGTTGTCCCACGTTGTCCCACGTTGTCCCACGGTGTCCAACGATGTCCAACGGTGTCCCACGTTGTCCCACGTTGTCCCACGTTGTCCCACGTTGTCCCACGTTGTCCCACGTTGTCCCACGTTGTCCCACGTTGTCCCACGTTGTCCCACGGTGTCCAACGATGTCCAACGATGTCCAACGGTGTCCCACGTTGTCCAACGGTGTCCCACGTTGTCCCACGTTGTCCCACGTTGTCCCACGTTGTCCCACGTTGTCCAACGGTGTCCCACGATGTCCAACGATGTCCAACGATGTCCAACGGTGTCCAACGGTGTCCCACGTTGTCCCACGTTGTCCCACGTTGTCCCACGGTGTCCAACGGTGTCCCACGATGTCCACCGATGTCCAACGGTGTCCAACGGTGTCCAACGGTGTCCAACGGTGTCCCACGTTGTCCCACGTTGTCCCACGTTGTCCCACGGTGTCCAACGATGTCCAACGGTGTCCCACGTTGTCCAACGGTGTCCCACGTTGTCCCACGTTGTCCCACGTTGTCCCACGGTGTCCAACGATGTCCAACGGTGTCCCACGTTGTCCAACGGTGTCCCACGTTGTCCCACGTTGTCCCACGTTGTCCCACGTTGTCCCACGTTGTCCCACGATGTCCCACGTTGTCCCACGTTGTCCCACGTTGTCCCACGTTGTCCCACGTTGTCCCACGTTGTCCCACGTTGTCCCACGTTGTCCCACGGTGTCCAACGATGTCCAACGGTGTCCAACGGTGTCCCACGGTGTCCAACGGTGTCCCACGTTGTCCCACGTTGTCCCACGTTGTCCCACGTTGTCCCACGTTGTCCAACGATGTCCAACGGTGTCCCACGTTGTCCCACGTTGTCCCACGTTGTCCCACGTTGTCCCACGTTGTCCCACGTTGTCCCACGTTGTCCCACGTTGTCCCACGTTGTCCCACGTTGTCCCACGTTGTCCCACGGTGTCCAACGATGTCCAACGATGTCCAACGGTGTCCCACGATGTCCCACGTTGTCCCACGTTGTCCCACGGTGTCCAACGATGTCCAACGGTGTCCAACGGTGTCCCACGTTGTCCCACGTTGTCCCACGTTGTCCCACGTTGTCCCACGTTGTCCCACGTTGTCCCACGTTGTCCCACGTTGTCCCACGGTGTCCAACGGTGTCCAACGATGTCCCACGTTGTCCCACGTTGTCCCACGTTGTCCCACGTTGTCCCACGATGTCCCACGTTGTCCCACGTTGTCCCACGTTGTCCCACGTTGTCCCACGTTGTCCCACGTTGTCCCACGTTGTCCCACATTGTCCCACGTTGTCCCACGTTGTCCGACGTTGTCCCACGTTGTCCCACGTTGTCCCACGTTGTCCCACGTTGTCCCACGGTGTCCAACGATGTCCAACGGTGTCCAACGGTGTCCCACGGTGTCCAACGGTGTCCAACGGTGTCCCACGGTGTCCAACGGTGTCCCACGATGTCCCACGTTGTCCCACGTTGTCCCACGTTGTCCCACGATGTCCCACGTTGTCCAACGATGTCCAACGGTGTCCCACGTTGTCCCACGTTGTCCTACGTTGTCCCACGTTGTCCCACGTTGTCCCACGTTGTCCCACGTTGTCCCACGTTGTCCCACGGTGTCCAACGGTGTCCCACGTTGTCCCACGTTGTCCCACGGTGTCCAACGATGTCCAACGGTGTCCAACGGTGTCCCACGGTGTCCCACGTTGTCCCACGTTGTCCCACGTTGTCCAACGGTGTCCCACGATGTCCAACGATGTCCAACGATGTCCAACGGTGTCCAACGGTGTCCAACGTTGTCCCACGTTGTCCCACGTTGTCCTACGTTGTCCCACGTTGTCCCACGTTGTCCCACGTTGTCCCACGTTGTCCCACGTTGTCCCACGGTGTCCAACGGTGTCCCACGTTGTCCCACGTTGTCCCACGGTGTCCAACGATGTCCAACGGTGTCCAACGGTGTCCCACGGTGTCCCACGTTGTCCCACGTTGTCCCACGTTGTCCAACGGTGTCCCACGATGTCCAACGATGTCCAACGATGTCCAACGGTGTCCAACGGTGTCCCACGTTGTCCCACGTTGTCCCACGTTGTCCCACGGTGTCCAACGGTGTCCCACGATGTCCACCGATGTCCAACGGTGTCCAACGGTGTCCAACGGTGTCCAACGGTGTCCAACGATGTCCCACGTTGTCCCACGTTGTCCCACGTTGTCCCACGGTGTCCAACGATGTCCAACGGTGTCCCACGTTGTCCCACGTTGTCCCACGTTGTCCCACGCTGTCCCACGTTGTCCCACGTTGTCCCACGTTGTCCCACGTTGTCCCACGTTGTCCCACGGTGTCCAACGATGTCCAACGATGTCCAACGGTGTCCCACGTTGTCCAACGGTGTCCCACGTTGTCCCACGTTGTCCCACGTTGTCCCACGTTGTCCCACGTTGTCCAACGGTGTCCCACGATGTCCAACGATGTCCAACGATGTCCAACGGTGTCCAACGGTGTCCCACGTTGTCCCACGTTGTCCCACGTTGTCCCACGGTGTCCAACGGTGTCCCACGATGTCCACCGATGTCCAACGGTGTCCAACGGTGTCCAACGGTGTCCAACGGTGTCCCACGTTGTCCCACGTTGTCCCACGTTGTCCCACGTTGTCCCACGGTGTCCAACGATGTCCAACGGTGTCCCACGTTGTCCAACGGTGTCCCACGTTGTCCCACGTTGTCCCACGTTGTCCCACGGTGTCCAACGATGTCCAACGGTGTCCCACGTTGTCCAACGGTGTCCCACGTTGTCCCACGTTGTCCCACGTTGTCCCACGTTGTCCCACGTTGTCCCACGATGTCCCACGTTGTCCCACGTTGTCCCACGTTGTCCCACGTTGTCCCACGTTGTCCCACGTTGTCCCACGTTGTCCCACGTTGTCCCACGGTGTCCAACGATGTCCAACGGTGTCCAACGGTGTCCCACGGTGTCCCACGTTGTCCCACGTTGTCCCACGTTGTCCCACGGTGTCCAACGATGTCCAACGGTGTCCCACGTTGTCCCACGTTGTCCCACGTTGTCCCACGCTGTCCCACGTTGTCCCACGTTGTCCCACGTTGTCCCACGTTGTCCCACGTTGTCCCACGGTGTCCAACGATGTCCCACGATGTCCAACGGTGTCCAGCGATGTCCAACGGTGTCCAGCGATGTCCAACGGTGTCCCACGTTGTCCCACGTTTTCCCACGTTGTCCCACGTTGTCCCACGGTGTCCAACGATGTCCAACGATGTCCAACGGTGTCCCACGTTGTCCCACGTTGTTCCATGGTTTCCCACGTTGTCCCACGTTGTCCCACGTTGTCCCACGGTGTCCAACGATGTCCCACGTTGTCCCACGGTGTCCAACGATGTCCAACGGTGTCCAACGGTGTCCAACGGTGTCCAACGGTGTCCCACGTTGTCCCACGTTGTCCCACGTTGTCCCACGATGTCCCACGTTGTCCCACGTTGTCCCACGTTGTCCCACGTTGTCCCACGATGTCCCACGTTGTCCCACGATGTCCCACGTTGTCCCACGTTGTCCCACGTTGTCCCACGTTGTCCCACGATGTCCCACGTTGTCCCACGTTGTCCCACGTAGTCCCACGTTGTCCCACGTTGTCCCACGTTGTCCAACGATGTCCAACGGTGTCCCACGTTGTCCCACGTTGTTCCATGGTTTCCCACGTTGTCCCACGTGGTCCCACGTTGTCCCACGGTGTCCAACGATGTCCAACGGTGTCCAACGGTGTCCCACGTTGTCCCACGTTGTCCCACGTTGTCCAACGATGTCCAACGATGTCCAACGGTGTCCCACGTTGTCCCACGTTGTTCCATGGTTTCCCACGTTGTCCCACGTTGTCCCACGTTGTCCCACGTTGTCCCACGTTGTCCCACGATGTCCCACGTTGTCCCACGTTGTCCCACGTTGTCCCACGTTGTCCCACGTTGTCCCACGGTGTCCAACGGTGTCCAACGATGTCCCACGTTGTCCCACGTTGTCCCACGTTGTCCCACGTTGTCCCACGTTGTCCCACGTTGTCCCACGTTGTCCCACGTTGTCCCACGTTGTCCCACGTTGTCCCACGTTGTCCCACGTTGTCCCACGTTGTCCCACGTTGTCCCACGGTGTCCAACGGTGTCCAACGATGTCCCACGTTGTCCCACGTTGTCCCACGTTGTCCCACGTTGTCCCACGATGTCCCACGTTGTCCCACGTTGTCCCACGTTGTCCCACGTTGTCCCACGTTGTCCCACGTTGTCCCACGTTGTCCCACGTTGTCCCACGTTGTCCCACGGTGTCCAACGATGTCCAACGGTGTCCAGCGATGTCCAACGGTGTCCCACGTTGTCCCACGTTTTCCCACGTTGTCCCACGTTTTCCCACGTTGTCCCACGTTGTCCCACGGTGTCCAACGATGTCCAACGATGTCCAACGGTGTCCCACGTTGTCCCACGTTGTTCCATGGTTTCCCACGTTGTCCCACGTTGTCCCACGTTGTCCCACGGTGTCCAACGATGTCCAACGGTGTCCAACGGTGTCCAACGGTGTCCAACGGTGTCCCACGTTGTCCCACGTTGTCCCACGTTGTCCCACGTTGTCCCACGTTGTCCCACGTTGTCCAACGATGTCCAACGGTGTCCCACGTTGTCCCACGTTGTCCCACGTTGTCCCACATTGTCCCACGTTGTCCCACGTTGTCCGACGTTGTCCCACGTTGTCCCACGTTGTCCCACGTTGTCCCACGTTGTCCCACGGTGTCCAACGATGTCCAACGGTGTCCAACGGTGTCCCACGGTGTCCAACGGTGTCCAACGGTGTCCCACGGTGTCCAACGGTGTCCCACGATGTCCCACGTTGTCCCACGTTGTCCCACGTTGTCCCACGATGTCCCACGTTGTCCAACGATGTCCAACGGTGTCCCACGTTGTCCCACGTTGTCCTACGTTGTCCCACGTTGTCCCACGTTGTCCCACGTTGTCCCACGTTGTCCCACGTTGTCCCACGGTGTCCAACGGTGTCCCACGTTGTCCCACGTTGTCCCACGGTGTCCAACGATGTCCAACGGTGTCCAACGGTGTCCCACGGTGTCCCACGTTGTCCCACGTTGTCCCACGTTGTCCAACGGTGTCCCACGATGTCCAACGATGTCCAACGATGTCCAACGGTGTCCAACGGTGTCCAACGTTGTCCCACGTTGTCCCACGTTGTCCTACGTTGTCCCACGTTGTCCCACGTTGTCCCACGTTGTCCCACGTTGTCCCACGTTGTCCCACGGTGTCCAACGGTGTCCCACGTTGTCCCACGTTGTCCCACGGTGTCCAACGATGTCCAACGGTGTCCAACGGTGTCCCACGGTGTCCCACGTTGTCCCACGTTGTCCCACGTTGTCCAACGGTGTCCCACGATGTCCAACGATGTCCAACGATGTCCAACGGTGTCCAACGGTGTCCCACGTTGTCCCACGTTGTCCCACGTTGTCCCACGGTGTCCAACGGTGTCCCACGATGTCCACCGATGTCCAACGGTGTCCAACGGTGTCCAACGGTGTCCAACGGTGTCCAACGATGTCCCACGTTGTCCCACGTTGTCCCACGTTGTCCCACGGTGTCCAACGATGTCCAACGGTGTCCCACGTTGTCCCACGTTGTCCCACGTTGTCCCACGTTGTCCCACGTTGTCCCACGTTGTCCCACGTTGTCCCACGTTGTCCCACGTTGTCCCACGGTGTCCAACGATGTCCAGCGATGTCCAACGGTGTCCCACGTTGTCCAACGGTGTCCCACGTTGTCCCACGTTGTCCCACGTTGTCCCACGTTGTCCCACGTTGTCCAACGGTGTCCCACGATGTCCAACGATGTCCAACGATGTCCAACGGTGTCCAACGGTGTCCCACGTTGTCCCACGTTGTCCCACGTTGTCCCACGGTGTCCAACGGTGTCCCACGATGTCCACCGATGTCCAACGGTGTCCAACGGTGTCCAACGGTGTCCAACGGTGTCCCACGTTGTCCCACGTTGTCCCACGTTGTCCCACGGTGTCCAACGATGTCCAACGGTGTCCCACGTTGTCCAACGGTGTCCCACGTTGTCCCACGTTGTCCCACGTTGTCCCACGGTGTCCAACGATGTCCAACGGTGTCCCACGTTGTCCAACGGTGTCCCACGTTGTCCCACGTTGTCCCACGTTGTCCCACGTTGTCCCACGTTGTCCCACGGTGTCCCACGTTGTCCCACGTTGTCCCACGTTGTCCAACGGTGTCCCACGATGTCCAACGATGTCCAACGATGTCCAACGGTGTCCAACGGTGTCCAACGTTGTCCCACGTTGTCCCACGTTGTCCTACGTTGTCCCACGTTGTCCCACGTTGTCCCACGTTGTCCCACGTTGTCCCACGTTGTCCCACGGTGTCCAACGGTGTCCCACGTTGTCCCACGTTGTCCCACGGTGTCCAACGATGTCCAACGGTGTCCAACGGTGTCCCACGGTGTCCCACGTTGTCCCACGTTGTCCCACGTTGTCCAACGGTGTCCCACGATGTCCAACGATGTCCAACGATGTCCAACGGTGTCCAACGGTGTCCCACGTTGTCCCACGTTGTCCCACGTTGTCCCACGGTGTCCAACGGTGTCCCACGATGTCCACCGATGTCCAACGGTGTCCAACGGTGTCCAACGGTGTCCAACGGTGTCCAACGATGTCCCACGTTGTCCCACGTTGTCCCACGTTGTCCCACGGTGTCCAACGATGTCCAACGGTGTCCCACGTTGTCCCACGTTGTCCCACGTTGTCCCACGTTGTCCCACGTTGTCCCACGTTGGCCCACGTTGTCCCACGTTGTCCCACGTTGTCCCACGGTGTCCAACGATGTCCAGCGATGTCCAACGGTGTCCCACGTTGTCCAACGGTGTCCCACGTTGTCCCACGTTGTCCCACGTTGTCCCACGTTGTCCCACGTTGTCCAACGGTGTCCCACGATGTCCAACGATGTCCAACGATGTCCAACGGTGTCCAACGGTGTCCCACGTTGTCCCACGTTGTCCCACGTTGTCCCACGGTGTCCAACGGTGTCCCACGATGTCCACCGATGTCCAACGGTGTCCAACGGTGTCCAACGGTGTCCAACGGTGTCCCACGTTGTCCCACGTTGTCCCACGTTGTCCCACGGTGTCCAACGATGTCCAACGGTGTCCCACGTTGTCCAACGGTGTCCCACGTTGTCCCACGTTGTCCCACGTTGTCCCACGGTGTCCAACGATGTCCAACGGTGTCCCACGTTGTCCAACGGTGTCCCACGTTGTCCCACGTTGTCCCACGTTGTCCCACGTTGTCCCACGTTGTCCCACGATGTCCCACGTTGTCCCACGTTGTCCCACGTTGTCCCACGTTGTCCCACGTTGTCCCACGTTGTCCCACGTTGTCCCACGGTGTCCAACGATGTCCAACGGTGTCCAACGGTGTCCCACGGTGTCCAACGGTGTCCCACGTTGTCCCACGTTGTCCCACGTTGTCCCACGTTGTCCCACGTTGTCCAACGATGTCCAACGGTGTCCCACGTTGTCCCACGTTGTCCCACGTTGTCCCACGTTGTCCCACGTTGTCCCACGTTGTCCCACGTTGTCCCACGTTGTCCCACGTTGTCCCACGTTGTCCCACGGTGTCCAACGATGTCCAACGATGTCCAACGGTGTCCCACGATGTCCCACGTTGTCCCACGTTGTCCCACGGTGTCCAACGATGTCCAACGGTGTCCAACGGTGTCCCACGTTGTCCCACGTTGTCCCACGTTGTCCCACGTTGTCCCACGTTGTCCCACGTTGTCCCACGTTGTCCCACGTTGTCCCACGGTGTCCAACGGTGTCCAACGATGTCCCACGTTGTCCCACGTTGTCCCACGTTGTCCCACGTTGTCCCACGATGTCCCACGTTGTCCCACGTTGTCCCACGTTGTCCCACGTTGTCCCACGTTGTCCCACGTTGTCCCACGTTGTCCCACATTGTCCCACGTTGTCCCACGTTGTCCGACGTTGTCCCACGTTGTCCCACGTTGTCCCACGTTGTCCCACGTTGTCCCACGGTGTCCAACGATGTCCAACGGTGTCCAACGGTGTCCCACGGTGTCCAACGGTGTCCAACGGTGTCCCACGGTGTCCAACGGTGTCCCACGATGTCCCACGTTGTCCCACGTTGTCCCACGTTGTCCCACGATGTCCCACGTTGTCCAACGATGTCCAACGGTGTCCGACGTTGTCCCACGTTGTCCTACGTTGTCCCACGTTGTCCCACGTTGTCCCACGTTGTCCCACGTTGTCCCACGTTGTCCCACGGTGTCCAACGGTGTCCCACGTTGTCCCACGTTGTCCCACGGTGTCCAACGATGTCCAACGGTGTCCAACGGTGTCCCACGGTGTCCCACGTTGTCCCACGTTGTCCCACGTTGTCCAACGGTGTCCCACGATGTCCAACGATGTCCAACGATGTCCAACGGTGTCCAACGGTGTCCAACGTTGTCCCACGTTGTCCCACGTTGTCCTACGTTGTCCCACGTTGTCCCACGTTGTCCCACGTTGTCCCACGTTGTCCCACGTTGTCCCACGGTGTCCAACGGTGTCCCACGTTGTCCCACGTTGTCCCACGGTGTCCAACGATGTCCAACGGTGTCCAACGGTGTCCCACGGTGTCCCACGTTGTCCCACGTTGTCCCACGTTGTCCAACGGTGTCCCACGATGTCCAACGATGTCCAACGATGTCCAACGGTGTCCAACGGTGTCCCACGTTGTCCCACGTTGTCCCACGTTGTCCCACGGTGTCCAACGGTGTCCCACGATGTCCACCGATGTCCAACGGTGTCCAACGGTGTCCAACGGTGTCCAACGGTGTCCAACGATGTCCCACGTTGTCCCACGTTGTCCCACGTTGTCCCACGGTGTCCAACGATGTCCAACGGTGTCCCACGTTGTCCCACGTTGTCCCACGTTGTCCCACGCTGTCCCACGTTGTCCCACGTTGTCCCACGTTGTCCCACGTTGTCCCACGTTGTCCCACGGTGTCCAACGATGTCCAACGATGTCCAACGGTGTCCCACGTTGTCCAACGGTGTCCCACGTTGTCCCACGTTGTCCCACGTTGTCCCACGTTGTCCCACGTTGTCCAACGGTGTCCCACGATGTCCAACGATGTCCAACGGTGTCCAACGGTGTCCAACGGTGTCCCACGTTGTCCCACGTTGTCCCACGTTGTCCCACGGTGTCCAACGGTGTCCCACGATGTCCACCGATGTCCAACGGTGTCCAACGGTGTCCAACGGTGTCCAACGGTGTCCCACGTTGTCCCACGTTGTCCCACGTTGTCCCACGTTGTCCCACGGTGTCCAACGATGTCCAACGGTGTCCCACGTTGTCCCACGGTGTCCCACGTTGTCCCACGTTGTCCCACGTTGTCCCACGGTGTCCAACGATGTCCAACGGTGTCCCACGTTGTCCAACGGTGTCCCACGTTGTCCCACGTTGTCCCACGTTGTCCCACGTTGTCCCACGTTGTCCCACGATGTCCCACGTTGTCCCACGTTGTCCCACGTTGTCCCACGTTGTCCCACGTTGTCCCACGTTGTCCCACGTTGTCCCACGTTGTCCCACGGTGTCCAACGATGTCCAACGGTGTCCAACGGTGTCCCACGGTGTCCAACGGTGTCCCACGTTGTCCCACGTTGTCCCACGTTGTCCCACGTTGTCCCACGTTGTCCAACGATGTCCAACGGTGTCCCACGTTGTCCCACGTTGTCCCACGTTGTCCCACGTTGTCCCACGTTGTCCCACGTTGTCCCACGTTGTCCCACGTTGTCCCACGTTGTCCCACGTTGTCCCACGTTGTCCCACGGTGTCCAACGATGTCCAACGATGTCCAACGGTGTCCCACGATGTCCAACGATGTCCAACGATGTCCAACGGTGTCCAACGGTGTCCCACGTTGTCCCACGTTGTCCCGCGTTGTCCCACGGTGTCCAACGATGTCCAACGGTGTCCCACGTTGTCCAACGGTGTCCCACGTTGTCCCACGTTGTCCCACGTTGTTCCATGGTTTCCCACGTTGTCCCACGTTGTCCCACGTTGTCCCACGGTGTCCAACGATGTCCAACGGTGTCCAACGGTGTCCAACGGTGTCCAACGGTGTCCAACGGTGTCCCACGTTGTCCCACGTTGTCCCACGTTGTCCCACGGTGTCCAACGATGTCCAACGGTGTCCCACGTTGTCCCACGTTGTCCCACGTTGTCCCACGTTGTCCCACGTTGTCCCACGATGTCCCACGTTGTCCCACGTTGTCCCACGTTGTCCCACGTTGTCCCACGTTGTCCCACGTTGTCCCACGTTGTCCCACGTTGTCCCACGTTGTCCCACGTTGTCCCACGTTGTCCCACGTTGTCCCACGTTGTCCCACGTTGTCCCACGGTGTCCAACGGTGTCCAACGATGTCCCACGTTGTCCCACGTTGTCCCACGTTGTCCCACGTTGTCCCACGATGTCCAACGGTGTCCAACGGTGTCCAACGGTGTCCCACGTTGTCCCACGTTGTCCCACGTTGTCCCACGGTGTCCAACGATGTCCAACGGTGTCCCACGTTGTCCCACGTTGTCCCACGTTGTCCCACGTTGTCCCACGTTGTCCCACGATGTCCCACGTTGTCCCACGTTGTCCCACGTTGTCCCACGTTGTCCCACGTTGTCCCACGTTGTCCCACGTTGTCCCACGTTGTCCCACGTTGTGCCACGTTGTCCCACGGTGTCCAACGGTGTCCCACGATGTCCCACGTTGTCCCACGTTGTCCCACGTTGTCCCACGTTGTCCCACGTTGTCCCACGTTGTCCCACGGTGTCCAACGATGTCCAACGATGTCCAACGGTGTCCCACGTTGTCCCACGTTGTTCCATGGTTTCCCACGTTGTCCCACGTTGTCCCACGTTGTCCCACGGTGTCCAACGATGTCCAACGGTGTCCAACGGTGTCCAACGGTGTCCAACGGTGTCCCACGTTGTCCCACGTTGTCCCACGTTGTCCCACGTTGTCCCACGATGTCCCACGTTGTCCCACGTTGTCACACGTTGTCCCACGATGTCCCACGTTGTCCCACGTTGTCCCACGTTGTCCCACGATGTCCCACGTTGTCCCACGTTGTCCCACGTTGTCCCACGTTGTCCCACGGTGTCCAACGATGTCCAACGGTGTCCAACGGTGTCCCACGGTGTCCAACGGTGTCCCACGTTGTCCCACGTTGTCCCACGTTGTCCCACGTTGTCCCACGTTGTCCCACGATGTCCCACGTTGTCCCACGTTGTCCGACGTTGTCCCACGTTGTCCCACGTTGTCCCACGTTGTCCCACGTTGTCCCACGGTGTCCAACGGTGTCCAACGATGTCCCACGTTGTCCCACGTTGTCCCACGTTGTCCCACGGTGTCCAACGATGTCCAACGATGTCCAACGGTGTCCCACGTTGTCCCACGTTGTTCCATGGTTTCCCACGTTGTCCCACGTTGTCCCACGTTGTCCCACGGTGTCCAACGATGTCCCACGTTGTCCCACGGTGTCCAACGATGTCCAACGGTGTCCAACGGTGTCCAACGGTGTCCAACGGTGTCCCACGTTGTCCCACGTTGTCCCACGTTGTCCCACGATGTCCCACGTTGTCCCACGTTGTCCCACGTTGTCCCACGTTGTCCCACGTTGTCCAACGATGTCCATCGGTGTCCCACGTTGTCCCACGTTGTTCCATGGTTTCCCACGTTGTCCCACGTGGTCCCACGTTGTCCCACGGTGTCCAACGATGTCCAACGGTGTCCAACGGTGTCCCACGTTGTCCCACGTTGTCCCACGTTGTCCAACGATGTCCAACGGTGTCCCACGTTGTCCCACGTTGTTCCATGGTTTCCCACGTTGTCCCACGTTGTCCCACGTTGTCCCACGTTGTCCCACGTTGTCCCACGATGTCCCACGTTGTCCCACGTTGTCCCACGTTGTCCCACGTTGTCCCACGTTGTCCCACGTTGTCCCACGGTGTCCAACGGTGTCCAACGATGTCCCACGTTGTCCCACGTTGTCCCACGTTGTCCCACGTTGTCCCACGTTGTCCCACGTTGTCCCACGTTGTCCCACGTTGTCCCACGTTGTCCCACGTTGTCCCACGTTGTCCCACGTTGTCCCACGTTGTCCCACGGTGTCCAACGGTGTCCAACGATGTCCCACGTTGTCCCACGTTGTCCCACGTTGTCCCACGTTGTCCCACGATGTCCCACGTTGTCCCACGTTGTCCCACGTTGTCCCACGTTGTCCCACGTTGTCCCACGTTGTCCCACGTTGTCCCACGTTGTCCCACGTTGTCCCACGGTGTCCAACGATGTCCAACGGTGTCCAGCGATGTCCAACGGTGTCCCACGTTGTCCCACGTTTTCCCACGTTGTCCCACGTTTTCCCACGTTGTCCCACGTTGTCCCACGGTGTCCAACGATGTCCAACGATGTCCAACGGTGTCCCACGTTGTCCCACGTTGTTCCATGGTTTCCCACGTTGTCCCACGTTGTCCCACGTTGTCCCACGGTGTCCAACGATGTCCAACGGTGTCCAACGGTGTCCAACGGTGTCCAACGGTGTCCCACGTTGTCCCACGTTGTCCCACGTTGTCCCACGTTGTCCCACGTTGTCCCACGTTGTCCAACGATGTCCAACGGTGTCCCACGTTGTCCCACGTTGTCCCACGTTGTCCCACGTTGTCCCACGTTGTCCCACGTTGTCCCACGTTGTCCCACGTTGTCCCACGTTGTCCCACGTTGTCCCACGTTGTCTCACGTTGTCCCACGGTGTCCAACGGTGTCCAACGATGTCCCACGTTGTCCCACGTTGTCCCACGTTGTCCCACGTTGTCCCACGATGTCCCACGTTGTCCCACGTTGTCCCACGTTGTCCCACGTTGTCCCACGTTGTCCCACGTTGTCCCACGTTGTCCCACATTGTCCCACGTTGTCCCACGTTGTCCGACGTTGTCCCACGTTGTCCCACGTTGTCCCACGTTGTCCCACGTTGTCCCACGGTGTCCAACGGTGTCCCACGTTGTCCCACGTTGTCCCACGGTGTCCAACGATGTCCAACGGTGTCCCACGTTGTCCAACGGTGTCCCACGTTGTCCCACGTTGTCCCACGTTGTCCCACGGTGTCCAACGATGTCCAACGGTGTCCCACGTTGTCCAACGGTGTCCCACGTTGTCCCACGTTGTCCCACGTTGTCCCACGTTGTCCCACGTTGTCCCACGATGTCCCACGTTGTCCCACGTTGTCCCACGTTGTCCCACGGTGTCCAACGATGTCCAACGGTGTCCAACGGTGTCCCACGGTGTCCAACGGTGTCCCACGTTGTCCCACGTTGTCCCACGTTGTCCCACGTTGTCCCACGTTGTCCAACGATGTCCAACGGTGTCCCACGTTGTCCCACGTTGTCCCACGTTGTCCCACGTTGTCCCACGTTGTCCCACGTTGTCCCACGTTGTCCCACGTTGTCCCACGTTGTCCCACGTTGTCCCACGTTGTCCCACGGTGTCCAACGATGTCCAACGATGTCCAACGGTGTCCCACGATGTCCCACGTTGTCCCACGTTGTCCCACGTTGTCCCACGGTGTCCAACGATGTCCAACGATGTCCAACGGTGTCCCACGATGTCCCACGTTGTCCCACGTTGTCCCACGGTGTCCAACGATGTCCAACGGTGTCCAACGGTGTCCCACGTTGTCCCACGTTGTCCCACGTTGTCCCACGTTGTCCCACGTTGTCCCACGTTGTCCCACGTTGTCCCACGTTGTCCCACGGTGTCCAACGGTGTCCAACGATGTCCCACGTTGTCCCACGTTGTCCCACGTTGTCCCACGTTGTCCCACGATGTCCCACGTTGTCCCACGTTGTCCCACGTTGTCCCACGTTGTCCCACGTTGTCCCACGTTGTCCCACGTTGTCCCACATTGTCCCACGTTGTCCCACGTTGTCCGACGTTGTCCCACGTTGTCCCACGTTGTCCCACGTTGTCCCACGTTGTCCCACGGTGTCCAACGATGTCCAACGGTGTCCAACGGTGTCCCACGGTGTCCAACGGTGTCCAACGGTGTCCCACGGTGTCCAACGGTGTCCCACGATGTCCCACGTTGTCCCACGTTGTCCCACGTTGTCCCACGATGTCCCACGTTGTCCAACGATGTCCAACGGTGTCCCACGTTGTCCCACGTTGTCCTACGTTGTCCCACGTTGTCCCACGTTGTCCCACGTTGTCCCACGTTGTCCCACGTTGTCCCACGGTGTCCAACGGTGTCCCACGTTGTCCCACGTTGTCCCACGGTGTCCAACGATGTCCAACGGTGTCCAACGGTGTCCCACGGTGTCCCACGTTGTCCCACGTTGTCCCACGTTGTCCAACGGTGTCCCACGATGTCCAACGATGTCCAACGATGTCCAACGGTGTCCAACGGTGTCCAACGTTGTCCCACGTTGTCCCACGTTGTCCTACGTTGTCCCACGTTGTCCCACGTTGTCCCACGTTGTCCCACGTTGTCCCACGTTGTCCCACGGTGTCCAACGGTGTCCCACGTTGTCCCACGTTGTCCCACGGTGTCCAACGATGTCCAACGGTGTCCAACGGTGTCCCACGGTGTCCCACGTTGTCCCACGTTGTCCCACGTTGTCCAACGGTGTCCCACGATGTCCAACGATGTCCAACGATGTCCAACGGTGTCCAACGGTGTCCCACGTTGTCCCACGTTGTCCCACGTTGTCCCACGGTGTCCAACGGTGTCCCACGATGTCCACCGATGTCCAACGGTGTCCAACGGTGTCCAACGGTGTCCAACGGTGTCCAACGATGTCCCACGTTGTCCCACGTTGTCCCACGGTGTCCAACGATGTCCAACGGTGTCCCACGTTGTCCCACGTTGTCCCACGTTGTCCCACGCTGTCCCACGTTGTCCCACGTTGTCCCACGTAGTCCCACGTTGTCCCACGTTGTCCCACGGTGTCCAACGATGTCCAACGATGTCCAACGGTGTCCCACGTTGTCCAACGGTGTCCCACGTTGTCCCACGTTGTCCCACGTTGTCCCACGTTGTCCAACGGTGTCCCACGATGTCCAACGATGTCCAACGATGTCCAACGGTGTCCAACGGTGTCCCACGTTGTCCCACGTTGACCCACGTTGTCCCACGGTGTCCAACGGTGTCCCACGATGTCCACCGATGTCCAACGGTGTCCAACGGTGTCCAACGGTGTCCAACGGTGTCCCACGTTGTCCCACGTTGTCCCACGTTGTCCCACGTTGTCCCACGGTGTCCAACGATGTCCAACGGTGTCCCACGTTGTCCAACGGTGTCCCACGTTGTCCCACGTTGTCCCACGTTGTCCCACGGTGTCCAACGATGTCCAACGGTGTCCCACGTTGTCCAACGGTGTCCCACGTTGTCCCACGTTGTCCCACGTTGTCCCACGTTGTCCCACGTTGTCCCACGATGTCCCACGTTGTCCCACGTTGTCCCACGTTGTCCCACGTTGTCCCACGTTGTCCCACGGTGTCCAACGATGTCCAACGGTGTCCAACGGTGTCCCACGGTGTCCAACGGTGTCCCACGTTGTCCCACGTTGTCCCACGTTGTCCCACGTTGTCCCACGTTGTCCAACGATGTCCAACGGTGTCCCACGTTGTCCCACGTTGTCCCACGTTGTCCCACGTTGTCCCACGTTGTCCCACGTTGTCCCACGTTGTCCCACGTTGTCCCACGTTGTCCCACGTTGTCCCACGTTGTCCCACGGTGTCCAACGATGTCCAACGATGTCCAACGGTGTCCCACGATGTCCAACGATGTCCAACGATGTCCAACGGTGTCCAACGGTGTCCCACGTTGTCCCACGTTGTCCCGCGTTGTCCCACGGTGTCCAACGATGTCCAACGGTGTCCCACGTTGTCCCACGTTGTCCCACGATGTCCCACGTTGTCCCACGTTGTCCCACGTTGTCCCACGTTGTCCCACGTTGTCCCACGGTGTCCAACGATGTCCAACGGTGTCCAACGGTGTCCCACGGTGTCCAACGGTGTCCCACGTTGTCCCACGTTGTCCCACGTTGTCCCACGTTGTCCCACGTTGTCCAACGATGTCCAACGGTGTCCCACGTTGTCCCACGTTGTCCCACGTTGTCCCACGTTGTCCCACGTTGTCCCACGTTGTCCCACGTTGTCCCACGTTGTCCCACGTTGTCCCACGTTGTCCCACGTTGTCCCACGGTGTCCAACGATGTCCAACGATGTCCAACGGTGTCCCACGATGTCCAACGATGTCCAACGATGTCCAACGGTGTCCAACGGTGTCCCACGTTGTCCCACGTTGTCCCGCGTTGTCCCACGTTGTCCAACGATGTCCAACGGTGTCCCACGTTGTCCAACGGTGTCCCACGTTGTCCCACGTTGTCCCACGTTGTCCCACGTTGTCCCACGTTGTCCCACGTTGTCCCAAGTTGTCCCACGTTGTCCCACGTTGTCCCACGTTGTCCCACGTTGTCCCACGTTGTCCCACGGTGTCCAACGATGTCCAACGGTGTCCAACGGTGTCCCACGGTGTCCAACGGTGTCCCACGTTGTCCCACGTTGTCCCACGTTGTCCCACGTTGTCCCACGTTGTCCCATGTTGTCCAACGATGTCCAACGGTGTCCCACGTTGTCCCACGTTGTCCCACGTTGTCCCACGTTGTCCCACGTTGTCCCACGTTGTCCCACGTTGTCCCACGTTGTCCCACGTTGTCCCACGTTGTCCCACGGTGTCCCACGTTGTCCCACGGTGTCCAACGATGTCCAACGATGTCCAACGTTGTCCCACGTTGTCCCACGTTGTCCCACGTTGTCCCACGTTGTCCCACGTTGTCCCACGTGGTCCCACGTTGTCCCACGTTGTCCCACGGTGTCCAACGATGTCCAACGGTGTCCCACGTTGTCCAACGGTGTCCCACGTTGTCCCACGTTGTCCCACGTTGTCCCACGTTGTCCAACGTTGTTCCATGGTTTCCCACGTTGTCCCACGTTGTCCCACGTTGTCCCACGGTGTCCAACGATGTCCAACGGTGTCCAACGGTGTCCAACGGTGTCCCACGTTGTCCCACGTTGTCCCACGTTGTCCCACGTTGTCCCACGTTGTCCCACGTGGTCCCACGTTGTCCCACGTTGTCCCACGGTGTCCAACGATGTCCAACGGTGTCCCACGTTGTCCAACGGTGTCCCACGTTGTCCCACGTTGTCCCACGGTGTCCAACGATGTCCAACGATGTCCAACGGTGTCCCACGTTGTCCCACGTTGTTCCATGGTTTCCCACGTTGTCCCACGTTGTCCCACGTTGTCCCACGGTGTCCAACGATGTCCAACGGTGTCCAACGGTGTCCAACGGTGTCCCACGGTGTCCAACGGTGTCCCACGTTGTCCCACGTTGTCCCACGTTGTCCCACGTTGTCCCACGTTGTCCCACGTTGTCCCACGATGTCCCACGTTGTCCCACGTTGTCCGACGTTGTCCCACGTTGTCCCACGTTGTCCCACGTTGTCCCACGTTGTCCCACGGTGTCCAACGGTGTCCAACGATGTCCCACGTTGTCCCACGTTGTCCCACGTTGTCCCACGTTGTCCCACGATGTCCCACGTTGTCCCACGTTGTCCCACGTTGTCCCACGTTGTCCCACGTTGTCCCACGTTGTCCCACGTTGTCCCACGTTGTCCAACGGTGTCCCACGTTGTCCCACGTTGTTCCACGTTGTCCCACGTTGTCCCACGTTGTCCCACGGTGTCCAACGATGTCCAACGGTGTCCAACGGTGTCCAACGGTGTCCAACGGTGTCCCACGTTGTCCCACGTTGTCCCACGTTGTCCCACGTTGTCCCACGATGTCCCACGTTGTCCCACGTTGTCACACGTTGTCCCACGATGTCCCACGTTGTCCCACGTTGTCCCACGTTGTCCCACGATGTCCCACGTTGTCCCACGTTGTCCCACGTTGTCCCACGTTGTCCCACGGTGTCCAACGATGTCCAACGGTGTCCAACGGTGTCCCACGGTGTCCAACGGTGTCCCACGTTGTCCCACGTTGTCCCACGTTGTCCCACGTTGTCCCACGTTGTCCCACGTTGTCCCACGATGTCCCACGTTGTCCCACGTTGTCCGACGTTGTCCCACGTTGTCCCACGTTGTCCCACGTTGTCCCACGTTGTCCCACGGTGTCCAACGGTGTCCAACGATGTCCCACGTTGTCCCACGTTGTCCCACGTTGTCCCACGTTGTCCCACGATGTCCCACGTTGTCCCACGTTGTCCCACGTTGTCCCACGTTGTCCCACGTTGTCCCACGTTGTCCCACGTTGTCCCACGTTGTCCCACGTTGTCCCACGGTGTCCAACGATGTCCAACGGTGTCCAGCGATGTCCAACGGTGTCCCACGTTGTCCCACGTTTTCCCACGTTGTCCCACGTTGTCCCACGGTGTCCAACGATGTCCAACGATGTCCAACGGTGTCCCACGTTGTCCCACGTTGTTCCATGGTTTCCCACGTTGTCCCACGTTGTCCCACGTTGTCCCACGGTGTCCAACGATGTCCAACGGTGTCCAACGGTGTCCAACGGTGTCCAACGGTGTCCCACGTTGTCCCACGTTGTCCCACGTTGTCCCACGATGTCCCACGTTGTCCCACGTTGTCCCACGTTGTCCCACGTTGTCCCACGATGTCCCAAGTTGTCCCACGTTGTCCCACGTTGTCCCACGTTGTCCGACGTTGTCCCACGTTGTCCCACGTTGTCCCACGTTGTCCCACGTTGTCCCACGTTGTCCCACGGTGTCCAACGATGTCCAACGGTGTCCAACGGTGTCCCACGTTGTCCCACGTTGTCCCACGTTGTCCCACGTTGTCCCACGTTGTCCCACGTTGTCCCACGTTGTCCCACGTTGTCCAACGATGTCCAACGGTGTCCCACGTTGTCCCACGTTGTGCCACGTTGTCCCACGTTGTCCCACGTTGTCCCACGTTGTCCCACGTTGTCCCACGTTGTCCCACGTTGTCCCACGTTGTCCCACGTTGTCCCACGTTGTCCCACGTTGTCCCACGATGTCCCACGTTGTCCCACGTTGTCCCACGTTGTCCCACGTTGTCCCACGTTGTCCCACGTTGCCCCACGTTGTCCCACGTTGTCCCACGTTGTCCCACGTTGTGCCACGTTGTCCCACGGTGTCCAACGGTGTCCCACGATGTCCCACGTTGTCCCACGTTGTCCCACGTTGTCCCACGTTGTCCCACGTTGTCCCACGTTGTCCCACGGTGTCCAACGATGTCCAACGATGTCCAACGGTGTCCCACGTTGTCCCACGTTGTTCCATGGTTTCCCACGTTGTCCCACGTTGTCCCACGTTGTCCCACGGTGTCCAACGATGTCCAACGGTGTCCAACGGTGTCCAACGGTGTCCAACGGTGTCCCACGTTGTCCCACGTTGTCCCACGTTGTCCCACGTTGTCCCACGATGTCCCACGTTGTCCCACGTTGTCCCACGTTGTCCCACGATGTCCCACGTTGTCCCACGTTGTCCCACGGTGTCCAACGATGTCCAACGGTGTCCAACGGTGTCCCACGGTGTCCAACGGTGTCCCACGTTGTCCCACGTTGTCCCACGTTGTCCCACGTTGTCCCACGTTGTCCCACGATGTCCCACGTTGTCCCACGTTGTCCGACGTTGTCCCACGTTGTCCCACGTTGTCCCACGTTGTCCCACGGTGTCCCACGATGTCCCACGTTGTCCCACGTTGTCCCACGTTGTCCCACGATGTCCCACGTTGTCCCACGTTGTCCCACGGTGTCCCACGATGTCCCACGTTGTCCCACGTTGTCCCACGTTGTTCCACGATGTCCCACGTTGTCCCACGTTGTCCCACGGTGTCCAACGATGTCCCACGTTGTCCCACGTTGTCCCACGGTGTCCAACGATGTCCAACGGTGTCCAGCGATGTCCAACGGTGTCCCACGTTGTCCCACGTTTTCCCACGTTGTCCCACGTTGTCCCACGTTGTCCCACGTTGTCCCACGTTGTCCCACGTTGTCCCACGTTGTCCCACGTTGTCCCACGTTGTCCCACGGTGTCCCACGATGTCCCACGTTGTCCCACGTTGTCCCACGTTGTCCCACGTTGTTCCACGATGTCCCACGTTGTCCCACGTTGTCCCACGGTGTCCAACGATGTCCCACGTTGTCCCACGTTGTCCCACGTTGTCCCACGTTGTCCCACGTTGTCCCACGTTGTCCCACGTTGTCCCACGTTGTCCCACGTTGTCCCACGTTGTCCCACGTTGTCCCACGTTGTCCCACGGTGTCCAACGATGTCCAACGGTGTCCAACGGTGTCCCACGGTGTCCAACGGTGTCCCACGTTGTCCCACGTTGTCCCACGTTGTCCCACGTTGTCCCACGTTGTCCCACGTTGTCCCACGTTGTCCAACGATGTCCAACGGTGTCCCACGTTGTCCCACGTTGTTCCATGGTTTCCCACGTTGTCCCACGTTGTCCCACGTTGTCCCACGATGTCCCACGTTGTCCCACGTTGTCCCACGTTGTCCCACGTTGTCCCACGTTGTCCTACGTGGTCCCACGTTGTCCCACGTTGTCCCACGGTGTCCAACGATGTCCAACGGTGTCCCACGTTGTCCCACGTTGTCCCACGGTGTCCAACGGTGTCCAACGATGTCCCACGTTGTCCCACGTTGTCCCACGTTGTCCCACGTTGTCCCACGTTGTCCCACGATGTCCCACGTTGTCCCACGTTGTCCCACGTTGTCCCACGTTGTCCCACGTTGTCCCACGTGGTCCCACGTTGTCCCACGTTGTCCCACGGTGTCCAACGATGTCCAACGGTGTCCCACGTTGTCCAACGGTGTCCCACGTTGTCCCACGTTGTCCCACGTTGTCCCACGTTGTCCCACGATGTCCCACGTTGTCCCACGTTGTCCCACGTTGTCCCACGTTGTCCCACGTTGTCCCACGTTGTCCCACGTTGTCCCACGTTGTCCCACGTTGTCCCACGTTGTCCCACGTTGTCCCACGGTGTCCAACGATGTCCAACGGTGTCCAACGGTGTCCCACGGTGTCCAACGGTGTCCCACGTTGTCCCACGTTGTCCCACGTTGTCCCACGTTGTCCCACGTTGTCCCACGTTGTCCCACGTTGTCCAACGATGTCCAACGGTGTCCCACGTTGTCCCACGTTGTTCCATGGTTTCCCACGTTGTCCCACGTTGTCCCACGTTGTCCCACGTTGTCCCACGTTGTCCCACGTTGTCCCACGTTGTCCCACGTTGTCCCACGGTGTCCAACGATGTCCAACGGTGTCCAACGGTGTCCCACGGTGTCCAACGGTGTCCCACGTTGTCCCACGTTGTCCCACGTTGTCCCACGTTGTCCCACGTTGTCCCACGTTGTCCCACGTTGTCCAACGATGTCCAACGGTGTCCCCCGTTGTCCCACGTTGTTCCATGGTTTCCCACGTTGTCCCACGTTGTCCCACGTTGTCCCACGGTGTCCAACGATGTCCAACGGTGTCCAACGGTGTCCAACGGTGTCCAACGGTGTCCCACGTTGTCCCACGTTGTCCCACGTTGTCCCACGGTGTCCAACGATGTCCAACGGTGTCCCACGTTGTCCCACGTTGTCCCACGTTGTCCCACGTTGTCCCAAGTTGTCCCACGATGTCCCACGTTGTCCCACGTTGTCCCATGTTGTCCCACGTTGTCCCACGTTGTCCCACGTTGTCCCACGTTGTCCCACGTTGTCCCACGGTGTCCAACGATGTCCAACGGTGTCCAACGGTGTCCCACGGTGTCCAACGGTGTCCCACGTTGTCCCACGTTGTCCCACGTTGTCCCACGTTGTCCCACGTTGTCCCACGTTGTCCCACGATGTCCCACGTTGTCCCACGTTGTCCCACGTTGTCCCACGTTGTCCCACGTTGTCCCACGTTGTCCCACGGTGTCCAACGATGTCCAACGGTGTCCAACGGTGTCCAACGGTGTCCAACGATGTCCAACGATGTCCAACGATGTCCAACGGTGTCCAACGATGTCCAACGATGTCCAACGGTGTCCCACGATGTCCAACGATGTCCAACGATGTCCAACGGTGTCCAACGATGTCCAACGGTGTCCAACGATGTCCAACGATGTCCAACGGTGTCCCACGATGTCCAACGATGTCCAACGATGTCCAACGGTGTCCAACGGTGTCCAACGGTGTCCCACGGTGTCCAACGGTGTCCCACGTTGTCCCACGTTGTCCCACGTTGTCCCACGTTGTCCCACGATGTCCCACGTTGTCCAACGGTGTCCAACGGTGTCCAACGATGTCCAACGATGTCCAACGGTGTCCCACGATGTCCAACGATGTCCAACGGTGTCCAACGGTGTCCCACGTTGTCCCACGTTGTCCCACGTTGTCCCACGTTGTCCCACGTTGTCCCACGGTGTCCAACGATGTCCAACGGTGTCCCACGTTGTCCAACGGTGTCCCACGTTGTCCCACGTTGTCCCACGTTGTCCCACGTTGTCCCGCGTTGTCCCACGTTGTCCCACGTTGTCCCACGTTGTCCCACGTTGTCCCACGTTGTCCCACGTTGTCCCACGTTGTCCCACGTTGTCCCACGGTGTCCAACGATGTCCAACGGTGTCCAACGGTGTCCCACGGTGTCCAACGGTGTCCCACGTTGTCCCACGTTGTCCCACGTTGTCCCACGTTGTCCCACGTTGTCCCACGTTGTCCAACGATGTCCAACGGTGTCCCACGTTGTCCCACGTTGTTCCATGGTTTCCCACGTTGTCCCACGTTGTCCCACGTTGTCCCACGTTGTCCCACGTTGTCCCACGGTGTCCCACGGTGTCCAACGATGTCCAACTGTGTCCCACGTTGTCCCACGTTGTCCCACGTTGTCCCACGTTGTCCCACGTTGTCCCACGATGTCCCACGTTGTCCCACGTTGTCCCACGTTGTCCCACGTTGTCCCACGTTGTCCCACGTTGTCCCACGTTGTCCCACGTTGTCCCACGTTGTCCCACGTTGTCCCACGGTGTCCCACGGTGTCCAACGATGTCCAACTGTGTCCCACGTTGTCCCACGTTGTCCCACGTTGTCCCACGTTGTCCCACGTTGTCCCACGTTGTCCCACGTTGTCCCACGTTGTCCCACGTTGTCCCACGTTGTCCCACGTTGTCCCACGTTGTCCCACGTTGTCCCACGGTGTCCAACGATGTCCAACGGTGTCCAACGGTGTCCCACGGTGTCCAACGGTGTCCCATGTTGTCCCACGTTGTCCCACGTTGTCCCACGTTGTCCCACGTTGTCCCACGTTGTCCCACGTTGTCCAACGATGTCCAACGGTGTCCCACGTTGTCCCACGTTGTTCCATGGTTTCCCACGTTGTCCCACGTTGTCCCACGTTGTCCCACGTTGTCCCACGTTGTCCAACGATGTCCAACGGTGTCCCACGTTGTCCCACGTTGTTCCATGGTTTCCCACGTTGTCCCACGTTGTCCCACGGTGTCCAACGATGTCCAACGGTGTCCAACGGTGTCCAACGGTGTCCCACGTTGTCCCACGTTGTCCCACGTTGTCCCACGTTGTCCCACGTTGTCCCACGTTGTCCCACGTTGTCCCACGGTGTCCAACGGTGTCCAACGATGTCCAACGTTGTCCCACGTTGTCCCACGTTGTCCCACGTTGTCCCACGGTGTCCAACGATGTCCAACGGTGTCCCACGTTGTCCCACGTTGTCCCACGTTGTCCCACGTTGTCCCACGTTGTCCCACGTTGTCCCACGTTGTCCCACGTTGTCCCACGTTGTCCCACGTTGTCCCACGGTGTCCAACGGTGTCCAACGATGTCCAACGGTGTCCAGTGATGTCCAACGGTGTCCCACGTTGTCCCACGTTGTCCCACGTTGTCCCACGTTGTCCCACGTTGTCCCACGTTGTCCCACGTTGTCCCACGTTGTCCCACGTTGTCCCACGTTGTCCCACGTTGTCCCACGTTGTCCCACGTTGTCCCACGGTGTCCAACGATGTCCAACGGTGTCCAACGATGTCCCACGTTGTCCCACGTTGTCCCACGTTGTCCCACGTTGTCCCACGATGTCCCACGTTGTCCCACGTTGTCCCACGTTGTCCCACGTTGTCCCACGTTGTCCCACGTTGTCCCACGTTGTCCCACGTTGTCCCACGTTGTCCCACGTTGTCCCACGTTGTCCCACGGTGTCCAACGATGTCCAACGGTGTCCAACGGTGTCCCACGGTGTCCAACGGTGTCCCACGTTGTCCCACGTTGTCCCACGTTGTCCCACGTTGTCCCACGTTGTCCCACGTTGTCCCACGTTGTCCCACGGTGTCCAACGATGTCCAACGGTGTCCAACGGTGTCCAACGGTGTCCAACGATGTCCAACGATGTCCAACGATGTCCAACGATGTCCAACGATGTCCAACGGTGTCCCACGATGTCCAACGATGTCCAACGATGTCCAACGGTGTCCAACGATGTCCAACGGTGTCCAACGATGTCCAACGATGTCCAACGGTGTCCCACGATGTCCAACGATGTCCAACGATGTCCAACGGTGTCCAACGGTGTCCAACGGTGTCCCACGGTGTCCAACGGTGTCCCACGTTGTCCCACGTTGTCCCACGTTGTCCCACGTTGTCCCACGATGTCCCACGTTGTCCAACGGTGTCCAACGGTGTCCAACGATGTCCAACGATGTCCAACGGTGTCCCACGATGTCCAACGATGTCCAACGATGTCCAACGGTGTCCCACGTTGTCCCACGTTGTCCCACGTTGTCCCACGTTGTCCCACGTTGTCCCACGGTGTCCAACGATGTCCAACGGTGTCCCACGTTGTCCCACGTTGTCCCACGTTGTCCCACGTTGTCCCACGTTGTCCCACGTTGTCCCACGTTGTCCCACGTTGTCCCACGTTGTCCCACGTTGTCCCACGTTGTCCCACGTTGTCCCACGTTGTCCCACGGTGTCCAACGATGTCCAACGGTGTCCCACGTTGTCCCACGTTGTCCCACGTTGTCCCACGTTGTCCCACGTTGTCCCACGTTGTCCCACGTTGTCCCACGTTGTCCCACGTTGTCCCACGTTGTCCCACGGTGTCCAACGGTGTCCAACGATGTCCAACGTTGTCCCACGTTGTCCCACGTTGTCCCACGTTGTCCCACGATGTCCCACGTTGTCCCACGTTGTCCCACGTTGTCCCACGTTGTCCCACGTTGTCCCACGTTGTCCCACGTTGTCCCACGTTGTCCCACGTTGTCCCACGTTGTCCCACGTTGTCCCACGTTGTCCCACGGTGTCCAACGATGTCCAACGGTGTCCAGCGATGTCCAACGGTGTCCCACGTTGTCCCACGTTGTCCCACGTTGTCCCACGTTGTCCCACGTTGTCCCACGTTGTCCCACGTTGTCCCACGTTGTCCCACGTTGTCCCACGTTGTCCCACGTTGTCCCACGTTGTCCCACGTTGTCCCACGTTGTCCCACGGTGTCCAACGATGTCCAACGGTGTCCAACGATGTCCCACGTTGTCCCACGTTGTCCCACGTTGTCCCACGTTGTCCCACGATGTCCCACGTTGTCCCACGTTGTCCCACGTTGTCCCACGTTGTCCCACGTTGTCCCACGTTGTCCCACGTTGTCCCACGTTGTCCCACGTTGTCCCACGTTGTCCCACGTTGTCCCACGGTGTCCAACGATGTCCAACGGTGTCCAACGGTGTCCCACGGTGTCCAACGGTGTCCCACGTTGTCCCACGTTGTCCCACGTTGTCCCACGTTGTCCCACGTTGTCCCACGATGTCCCACGTTGTCCCACGTTGTCCCACGTTGTCCCACGTTGTCCCACGTTGTCCCACGTTGTCCCACGGTGTCCAACGATGTCCAACGGTGTCCAACGGTGTCCAACGGTGTCCAACGATGTCCAACGATGTCCAACGATGTCCAACGATGTCCAACGATGTCCAACGGTGTCCCACGATGTCCAACGATGTCCAACGATGTCCAACGGTGTCCAACGATGTCCAACGGTGTCCAACGATGTCCAACGATGTCCAACGGTGTCCCACGATGTCCAACGATGTCCAACGATGTCCAACGGTGTCCAACGGTGTCCAACGGTGTCCCACGGTGTCCAACGGTGTCCCACGTTGTCCCACGTTGTCCCACGTTGTCCCACTTTGTCCCACGATGTCCCACGTTGTCCAACGGTGTCCAACGGTGTCCAACGATGTCCAACGATGTCCAACGGTGTCCCACGATGTCCAACGATGTCCAACGATGTCCAACGGTGTCCCACGTTGTCCCACGTTGTCCCACGTTGTCCCACGTTGTCCCACGTTGTCCCACGGTGTCCAACGATGTCCAACGGTGTCCCACGTTGTCCAACGGTGTCCCACGTTGTCCCACGCTGTCCCACGTTGTCCCATGTTGTCCCACGTTGTCCCACGTTGTCCCACGTTGTCCCACGTTGTCCCACGTTGTCCCACGTTGTCCCACGTTGTCCCACGTTGTCCCACGGTGTCCAACGATGTCCAACGGTGTCCAACGGTGTCCCACGGTGTCCAACGTTGTCCCACCTTGTCCCACGTTGTCCCACGTTGTCCCACGTTGTCCCACGTTGTCCCACGTTGTCCAACGATGTCCAACGGTGTCCCACGTTGTCCCACGTTGTTCCATGGTTTCCGACGTTGTCCCACGTTGTCCCACGTTGTCCCACGTTGTCCCACGTTGTCCCACGGTGTCCCACGGTGTCCAACGGTGTCCCACGTTGTCCCACGTTGTCCCACGTTGTCCCACGGTGTCCAACGATGTCCAACGGTGTCCCACGTTGTCCCACGTTGTCCCACGTTGTCCCACGTTGTCCCACGTTGTCCCACGATGTCCCACGTTGTCCCACGTTGTCCCACGTTGTCCCACGTTGTCCCACGTTGTCCCACGTTGTCCCACGTTGTCCCACGTTGTCCCACGTTGTCCCACGTTGTCCCACGTTGTCCCACGTTGTCCCACGTTGTCCCACGTTGTCCCACGGTGTCCAACGGTGTCCAACGATGTCCCACGTTGTCCCACGTTGTCCCACGTTGTCCCACGTTGTCCCACGATGTCCCACGTTGTCCCACGTTGTCCCACGTTGTCCCACGTTGTCCCACGTTGTCCCACGTTGTCCCACGTTGTCCCACGTTGTCCCACGTTGTCCCACGGTGTCCAACGATGTCCAACGATGTCCAACGATGTCCAACGGTGTCCCACGATGTCCAACGATGTCCAACGATGTCCAACGGTGTCCAACGATGTCCAACGGTGTCCAACGATGTCCAACGATGTCCAACGGTGTCCCACGATGTCCAACGATGTCCAACGATGTCCAACGGTGTCCAACGGTGTCCAACGGTGTCCCACGGTGTCCAACGGTGTCCCACGTTGTCCCACGTTGTCCCACGTTGTCCCACGTTGTCCCACGATGTCCCACGTTGTCCAACGGTGTCCAACGGTGTCCAACGATGTCCAACGATGTCCAACGGTGTCCCACGATGTCCAACGATGTCCAACGGTGTCCCACGATGTCCAACGATGTCCAACGATGTCCAACGGTGTCCCACGTTGTCCCACGTTGTCCCACGTTGTCCCACGTTGTCCCACGTTGTCCCACGGTGTCCAACGATGTCCCACGTTGTCCCACGTTGTCCCACGGTGTCCAACGATGTCCAACGGTGTCCAACGGTGTCCCACGGTGTCCAACGGTGTCCCACGTTGTCCCACGTTGTCCCACGTTGTCCCACGTTGTCCCACGTTGTCCCACGTTGTCCCACGTTGTCCCACGTTGTCCAACGATGTCCAACGGTGTCCCACGTTGTCCCACGTTGTTCCATGGTTTCCCACGTTGTCCCACGTTGTCCCACGTTGTCCCACGGTGTCCAACGATGTCCCACGTTGTCCAACGATGTCCAACGGTGTCCCACGTTGTCCCACGTTGTCCCACGTTGTCCCACGTTGTCCCACGTTGTCCCACGTTGTCCCACGTTGTCCCACGTTGTCCCACGTTGTCCCACGTTGTCCCACGTTGTCCCACGTTGTCCCACGTTGTCCCACGTTGTCCCACGGTGTCCAACGATGTCCAACGGTGTCCAACGGTGTCCAACGATGTCCAACGATGTCCAACGGTGTCCCACGATGTCCAACGATGTCCAACGATGTCCAACGGTGTCCAACGATGTCCAACGGTGTCCAACGATGTCCAACGATGTCCAACGGTGTCCCACGATGTCCAACGATGTCCAACGATGTCCAACGGTGTCCAACGGTGTCCAACGGTGTCCCACGGTGTCCAACGGTGTCCCACGTTGTCCCACGTTGTCCCACGTTGTCCCACGTTGTCCCACGATGTCCCACGTTGTCCAACGGTGTCCAACGGTGTCCAACGATGTCCAACGATGTCCAACGGTGTCCCACGATGTCCAACGATGTCCAACGATGTCCAACGGTGTCCCACGTTGTCCCACGTTGTCCCACGTTGTCCCACGTTGTCCCACGTTGTCCCACGGTGTCCAACGATGTCCAACGGTGTCCCACGTTGTCCAACGGTGTCCCACGTTGTCCCACGTTGTCCCACGTTGTCCCATGTTGTCCCACGTTGTCCCACGTTGTCCCACGTTGTCCCACGTTGTCCCACGTTGTCCCACGTTGTCCCACGTTGTCCCACGTTGTCCCACGGTGTCCAACGATGTCCAACGGTGTCCAACGGTGTCCCACGGTGTCCAACGTTGTCCCACCTTGTCCCACGTTGTCCCACGTTGTCCCACGTTGTCCCACGTTGTCCCACGTTGTCCAACGATGTCCAACGGTGTCCCACGTTGTCCCACGTTGTTCCATGGTTTCCCACGTTGTCCCACGTTGTCCCACGTTGTCCCACGTTGTCCCACGTTGTCCCACGGTGTCCCACGGTGTCCAACGATGTCCAACGGTGTCCCACGTTGTCCCACGGTGTCCAACGATGTCCAACGGTGTCCCACGTTGTCCAACGGTGTCCCACGTTGTCCCACGTTGTCCGACGTTGTCCCACGTTGTCCCACGATGTCCCACGTTGTCCCACGTTGTCCCACGTTGTCCCACGTTGTCCCACGTTGTCCCACGTTGTCCCACGTTGTCCCACGTTGTCCCACGGTGTCCAACGATGTCCAACGGTGTCCAACGGTGTCCCACGGTGTCCAACGGTGTCCCACGTTGTCCCACGTTGTCCCACGTTGTCCCACGTTGTCCCACGTTGTCCCACGTTGTCCCACGTTGTCCCACGTTGTCCAACGATGTCCAACGGTGTCCCACGTTGTCCCACGTTGTTCCATGGTTTCCCACGTTGTCCCACGTTGTCCCACGTTGTCCCACGGTGTCCAACGATGTCCAACGGTGTCCAACGGTGTCCAACGGTGTCCAACGGTGTCCCACGTTGTCCCACGTTGTCCCACGTTGTCCCACGGTGTCCAACGATGTCCAACGGTGTCCCACGTTGTCCCACGTTGTCCCACGTTGTCCCACGTTGTCCCACGTTGTCCCACGTTGTCCCACGTTGTCCCACGTTGTCCCACGTTGTCCCACGTTGTCCCACGTTGTCCCACGTTGTCCCACGTTGTCCCACGTTGTCCCACGGTGTCCAACGATGTCCAACGGTGTCCAACGGTGTCCCACGGTGTCCAACGGTGTCCCACGTTGTCCCACGTTGTCCCACGTTGTCCCACGTTGTCCAACGATGTCCCACGTTGTCCCACGTTGTCCCACGTTGTCCCACGTTGTCACACGTTGTTCCATGGTTTCCCACGTTGTCCCACGTTGTCCCACGTTGTCCCACGGTGTCCAACGATGTCCAACGGTGTCCAACGGTGTCCAACGGTGTCCAACGTTGTCCAACGGTGTCCCACGTTGTCCCACGTTGTCCCACGTTGTCCCACGGTGTCCAACGATGTCCAACGGTGTCCCACGTTGTCCCACGTTGTCCCACGTTGTCCCACGTTGTCCCACGTTGTCCCACGATGTCCCACGTTGTCCCACGTTGTCCCACGTTGTCCCACGTTGTCCCACGTTGTCCCACGTTGTCCCACGTTGTCCCACGTTGTCCCACGTTGTCCCACGTTGTCCCACGTTGTCCCACGGTGTCCAACGGTGTCCAACGATGTCCCACGTTGTCCCACGTTGTCCCACGTTGTCCCACGTTGTCCCACGATGTCCCACGTTGTCCCACGTTGTCCCACGTTGTCCCACGTTGTCCCACGTTGTCCCACGTTGTCCCACGTTGTCCCACGTTGTCCCACGTTGTCCCACGGTGTCCAACGATGTCCAACGGTGTCCAGCGATGTCCAACGGTGTCCCACGTTGTCCCACGTTTTCCCACGTTGTCCCACGTTGTCCCACGGTGTCCAACGATGTCCAACGATGTCCAACGGTGTCCCACGTTGTCCCACGTTGTTCCATGGTTTCCCACGTTGTCCCACGTTGTCCCACGTTGTCCCACGGTGTCCAACGATGTCCAACGGTGTCCAACGGTGTCCAACGGTGTCCAACGGTGTCCCACGTTGTCCCACGTTGTCCCACGTTGTCCCACGATGTCCCACGTTGTCCCACGTTGTCCCACGTTGTCCCACGTTGTCCCACGATGTCCCACGTTGTCCCACGTTGTCCCACGTTGTCCCACGTTGTCCCACGTTGTCCCACGTTGTCCCACGTTGTCCCACGATGTCCCACGTTGTCCCACGTTGTCCCACGTTGTCCCACGTTGTCCCACGTTGTCCCACGTTGTCCCACGTTGTCCCACGTTGTCCCACGTTGTCCCACGGTGTCCAACGATGTCCAACGGTGTCCAGCGATGTCCAACGGTGTCCCACGTTGTCCCACGTTTTCCCACGTTGTCCCACGTTGTCCCACGGTGTCCAACGATGTCCAACGATGTCCAACGGTGTCCCACGTTGTCCCACGTTGTCCCACGTTGTCCCACGTTGTCCCACGGTGTCCCACGTTGTCCCACGTTGTCCCACGGTGTCCAACGATGTCCAACGGTGTCCAGCGATGTCCAACGGTGTCCCACGTTGTCCCACGTTTTCCCACGTTGTCCCACGTTGTCCCACGTTGTCCCACGTTGTCCCACGTTGTCCCACGTTGTCCCACGTTGTCCCACGTTGTCCCACGGTGTCCAACGATGTCCAACGATGTCCAACGATGTCCAACGGTGTCCCACGTTGTCCCACCTTGTCCCACGTTGTCCCACGTTGTCCCACGTTGTCCCACGTTGTCCCACGTTGTCCCACGTTGTCCAACGATGTCCAACGGTGTCCCACGTTGTCCCACGTTGTTCCATGGTTTCCCACGTTGTCCCACGTTGTCCCACGTTGTCCCACGTTGTCCCACGTTGTCCCACGGTGTCCCACGGTGTCCAACGATGTCCAACGGTGTCCCACGTTGTCCCACGTTGTCCCACGATGTCCCACGTTGTCCCACGTTGTCCCACGTTGTCCCACGTTGTCCCACGTTGTCCCACGTTGTCCCACGTTGTCCCACGTGGTCCCACGTTGTCCCACGTTGTCCCACGGTGTCCAACGATGTCCAACGGTGTCCCACGTTGTCCAACGGTGTCCCACGTTGTCCCACGTTGTCCCACGTTGTCCCACGTTGTCCCACGATGTCCCACGTTGTCCCACGTTGTCCCACGTTGTCCCACGTTGTCCCACGTTGTCCCACGTTGTCCCACGTTGTCCCACGTTGTCCCACGTTGTCCCACGTTGTCCCACGGTGTCCAACGATGTCCAACGGTGTCCAACGGTGTCCCACGGTGTCCAACGGTGTCCCACGTTGTCCCACGTTGTCCCACGTTGTCCCACGTTGTCCCACGTTGTCCCACGTTGTCCCACGTTGTCCCACGTTGTCCAACGATGTCCAACGGTGTCCCACGTTGTCCCACGTTGTTCCATGGTTTCCCACGTTGTCCCACGTTGTCCCACGGTGTCCAACGATGTCCAACGGTGTCCAGCGATGTCCAACGGTGTCCCACGTTGTCCCACGTTTTCCCACGTTGTCCCACGTTGTCCCACGGTGTCCAACGATGTCCAACGATGTCCAACGGTGTCCCACGTTGTCCCACGTTGTCCCACGTTGTCCCACGTTGTCCCACGGTGTCCCACGTTGTCCCACGTTGTCCCACGGTGTCCAACGATGTCCAACGGTGTCCAGCGATGTCCAACGGTGTCCCACGTTGTCCCACGTTTTCCCACGTTGTCCCACGTTGTCCCACGTTGTCCCACGTTGTCCCACGTTGTCCCACGTTGTCCCACGTTGTCCCACGTTGTCCCACGGTGTCCAACGATGTCCAACGGTGTCCAGCGATGTCCAACGGTGTCCCACGTTGTCCCACGTTTTCCCACGTTGTCCCACGTTGTCCCACGGTGTCCAACGGTGTCCAACGATGTCCCACGTTGTCCCACGTTGTCCCACGTTGTCCCACGTTGTCCCACGTTGTTCCACGGTGTCCAACGGTGTCCAACGGTGTCCCACGTTGTCCCACGTTGTCCCACGTTGTCCCACGTTGTCCCACGTTGTCCCACGTTGTCCCACGATGTCCCACGTTGTCCCACGTTGTCCCACGTTGTCCCACGTTGTCCCACGTGGTCCCACGTTGTCCCACGTTGTCCCACGGTGTCCAACGGTGTCCAACGATGTCCCACGTTGTCCCACGTTGTCCCACGTTGTCCCACGTTGTCCCACGTTGTCCCACGATGTCCCACGTTGTCCCACGTTGTCCCACGTTGTCCCACGTTGTCCCACGTTGTCCCACGGTGTCCAACGATGTCCAACGGTGTCCCACGTTGTCCCACGTTGTCCCACGTTGTCCCACGTTGTCCCAAGTTGTCCCACGATGTCCCACGTTGTCCCACGTTGTCCCATGTTGTCCCACGTTGTCCCACGTTGTCCCACGTTGTCCCACGTTGTCCCACGGTGTCCAACGATGTCCAACGGTGTCCAACGGTGTCCCACGGTGTCCAACGGTGTCCCACGTTGTCCCACGTTGTCCCACGTTGTCCCACGTTGTCCCACGTTGTCCCACGATGTCCCACGTTGTCCCACGTTGTCCCACGTTGTCCCACGTTGTCCCACGTTGTCCCACGTTGTCCCACGTTGTCCCACGGTGTCCAACGATGTCCAACGGTGTCCAACGGTGTCCAACGGTGTCCAACGATGTCCAACGATGTCCAACGGTGTCCAACGGTGTCCAACGGTGTCCAACGGTGTCCAACGGTGTCCCACGTTGTCCCACGTTGTCCCACGTTGTCCCACGTTGTCCCACGTTGTCCCACGTTGTCCCACGTTGTCCCACGATGTCCCACGTTGTCCCACGTTGTCCCACGTTGTCCCACGTTGTCCCACGTTGTCCCACGTTGTCCCACGTTGTCCCACGTTGTCCCACGGTGTCCAACGGTGTCCAACGATGTCCCACGTTGTCCCACGTTGTCCCACGTTGTCCCACGTTGTCCCACGATGTCCCACGTTGTCGCACGTTGTCCCACGTTGTCCCAACGGTGTCCCACGTTGTCCCACGTTGTCCCACGATGTCCCACGTTGTCCCACGTTGTCCCACGTTGTCCCACGTTGTCCCACGTGGTCCCACGTTGTCCCACGTTGTCCCACGGTGTCCAACGATGTCCAACGGTGTCCCACGTTGTCCAACGGTGTCCCACGTTGTCCCACGTTGTCCCACGTTGTCCCACGTTGTCCCACGATGTCCCACGTTGTCCCACGTTGTCCCACGTTGTCCCACGTTGTCCCACGTTGTCCCACGTTGTCCCACGTTGTCCCACGTTGTCCCACGTTGTCCCACGTTGTCCCACGGTGTCCAACGATGTCCAACGGTGTCCAACGGTGTCCCACGGTGTCCAACGGTGTCCCACGTTGTCCCACGTTGTCCCACGTTGTCCCACGTTGTCCCACGTTGTCCCACGTTGTCCCACGTTGTCCCACGTTGTCCAACGATGTCCAACGGTGTCCCACGTTGTCCCACGTTGTTCCATGGTTTCCCACGTTGTCCCACGTTGTCCCACGGTGTCCAACGATGTCCAACGATGTCCAACGGTGTCCCACGTTGTCCCACGTTGTTCCATGCTTTCCCACGTTGTCCCACGTTGTCCCACGTTGTCCCACGTTGTCCCACGTTGTCCCACGGTGTCCAACGATGTCCAACGGTGTCCAACGGTGTCCAACGGTGTCCAACGGTGTCCCACGTTGTCCCACGTTGTCCCACGTTGTCCCACGATGTCCCACGTTGTCCCACGTTGTCCCACGTTGTCCCACGTTGTCCCACGATGTCCCACGTTGTCCCACGTTGTCCCACGTTGTCCCACGTTGTCCCACGTTTTCCCACGTTGTCCCACGTTGTCCCACGATGTCCCACGTTGTCCCACGTTGTCCCACGTTGTCCCACGTTGTCCCACGTTGTCCCACGTTGTCCCACGTTGTCCCACGTTGTCCCACGTTGTCCCACGTTGTCCCACGGTGTCCAACGATGTCCAACGGTGTCCAGCGATGTCCAACGGTGTCCCACGTTGTCCCACGTTTTCCCACGTTGTCCCACGTTGTCCCACGTTTTCCCACGTTGTCCCACGTTGTCCCACGGTGTCCAACGATGTCCAACGATGTCCAACGGTGTCCCACGTTGTCCCACGTTGTCCCACGTTGTCCCACGTTGTCCCACGGTGTCCCACGTTGTCCCACGTTGTCCCACGGTGTCCAACGATGTCCAACGGTGTCCAGCGATGTCCAACGGTGTCCCACGTTGTCCCACGTTTTCCCACGTTGTCCCACGTTGTCCCACGTTGTCCCACGTTGTCCCACGTTGTCCCACGTTGTCCCACGTTGTCCCACGTTGTCCCACGGTGTCCAACGATGTCCAACGGTGTCCAGCGATGTCCAACGGTGTCCCACGTTGTCCCACGTTTTCCCACGTTGTCCCACGTTGTCCCACGGTGTCCAACGGTGTCCAACGATGTCCCACGTTGTCCCACGTTGTCCCACGTTGTCCCACGTTGTCCCACGTTGTTCCACGGTGTCCAACGGTGTCCAACGGTGTCCCACGTTGTCCCACGTTGTCCCACGTTGTCCCACGTTGTCCCACGTTGTCCCACGATGTCCCACGTTGTCCCACGTTGTCCCACGTTGTCCCACGTTGTCCCACGTGGTCCCACGTTGTCCCACGTTGTCCCACGGTGTCCAACGGTGTCCAACGATGTCCCACGTTGTCCCACGTTGTCCCACGTTGTCCCACGTTGTCCCACGTTGTCCCACGATGTCCCACGTTGTCCCACGTTGTCCCACGTTGTCCCACGTTGTCCCACGTTGTCCCACGGTGTCCAACGATGTCCAACGGTGTCCCACGTTGTCCCACGTTGTCCCACGTTGTCCCACGTTGTCCCAAGTTGTCCCACGATGTCCCACGTTGTCCCACGTTGTCCCACGTTGTCCCACGTTGTCCCACGGTGTCCAACGATGTCCAACGGTGTCCAACGGTGTCCCACGGTGTCCAACGGTGTCCCACGTTGTCCCACGTTGTCCCACGTTGTCCCACGTTGTCCCACGTTGTCCCACGATGTCCCACGTTGTCCCACGTTGTCCCACGTTGTCCCACGTTGTCCCACGTTGTCCCACGTTGTCCCACGTTGTCCCACGGTGTCCAACGATGTCCAACGGTGTCCAACGGTGTCCAACGGTGTCCAACGATGTCCAACGATGTCCAACGGTGTCCAACGGTGTCCAACGGTGTCCAACGGTGTCCAACGGTGTCCCACGTTGTCCCACGTTGTCCCACGTTGTCCCACGTTGTCCCACGTTGTCCCACGTTGTCCCACGTTGTCCCACGATGTCCCACGTTGTCCCACGTTGTCCCACGTTGTCCCACGTTGTCCCACGTTGTCCCACGTTGTCCCACGTTGTCCCACGTTGTCCCACGGTGTCCAACGGTGTCCAACGATGTCCCACGTTGTCCCACGTTGTCCCACGTTGTCCCACGTTGTCCCACGATGTCCCACGTTGTCGCACGTTGTCCCACGTTGTCCCAACGGTGTCCCACGTTGTCCCACGTTGTCCCACGATGTCCCACGTTGTCCCACGTTGTCCCACGTTGTCCCACGTTGTCCCACGTGGTCCCACGTTGTCCCACGTTGTCCCACGGTGTCCAACGATGTCCAACGGTGTCCCACGTTGTCCAACGGTGTCCCACGTTGTCCCACGTTGTCCCACGTTGTCCCACGTTGTCCCACGATGTCCCACGTTGTCCCACGTTGTCCCACGTTGTCCCACGTTGTCCCACGTTGTCCCACGTTGTCCCACGTTGTCCCACGTTGTCCCACGTTGTCCCACGTTGTCCCACGGTGTCCAACGATGTCCAACGGTGTCCAACGGTGTCCCACGGTGTCCAACGGTGTCCCACGTTGTCCCACGTTGTCCCACGTTGTCCCACGTTGTCCCACGTTGTCCCACGTTGTCCCACGTTGTCCCACGTTGTCCAACGATGTCCAACGGTGTCCCACGTTGTCCCACGTTGTTCCATGGTTTCCCACGTTGTCCCACGTTGTCCCACGGTGTCCAACGATGTCCAACGATGTCCAACGGTGTCCCACGTTGTCCCACGTTGTTCCATGCTTTCCCACGTTGTCCCACGTTGTCCCACGGTGTCCAACGATGTCCAACGGTGTCCAACGGTGTCCAACGGTGTCCAACGGTGTCCCACGTTGTCCCACGTTGTCCCACGTTGTCCCACGATGTCCCACGTTGTCCCACGTTTTCCCACGTTGTCCCACGTTGTCCCACGGTGTCCAACGATGTCCAACGATGTCCAACGGTGTCCCACGTTGTCCCACGTTGTCCCACGTTGTCCCACGTTGTCCCACGGTGTCCCACGTTGTCCCACGTTGTCCCACGGTGTCCAACGATGTCCAACGGTGTCCAGCGATGTCCAACGGTGTCCCACGTTGTCCCACGTTTTCCCACGTTGTCCCACGTTGTCCCACGTTGTCCCACGTTGTCCCACGTTGTCCCACGTTGTCCCACGTTGTCCCACGTTGTCCCACGGTGTCCAACGATGTCCAACGGTGTCCAGCGATGTCCAACGGTGTCCCACGTTGTCCCACGTTTTCCCACGTTGTCCCACGTTGTCCCACGGTGTCCAACGGTGTCCAACGATGTCCCACGTTGTCCCACGTTGTCCCACGTTGTCCCACGTTGTCCCACGTTGTTCCACGGTGTCCAACGGTGTCCAACGGTGTCCCACGTTGTCCCACGTTGTCCCACGTTGTCCCACGTTGTCCCACGTTGTCCCACGATGTCCCACGTTGTCCCACGTTGTCCCACGTTGTCCCACGTTGTCCCACGTGGTCCCACGTTGTCCCACGTTGTCCCACGGTGTCCAACGGTGTCCAACGATGTCCCACGTTGTCCCACGTTGTCCCACGTTGTCCCACGTTGTCCCACGTTGTCCCACGATGTCCCACGTTGTCCCACGTTGTCCCACGTTGTCCCACGTTGTCCCACGTTGTCCCACGGTGTCCAACGATGTCCAACGGTGTCCCACGTTGTCCCACGTTGTCCCACGTTGTCCCACGTTGTCCCAAGTTGTCCCACGATGTCCCACGTTGTCCCACGTTGTCCCATGTTGTCCCACGTTGTCCCACGTTGTCCCACGTTGTCCCACGTTGTCCCACGTTGTCCCACGTTGTCCCACGTTGTCCCACGTTGTCCCACGGTGTCCCACGATGTCCCACGGTGTCCCACGGTGTCCCACGGTGTCCAACGGTGTCCCACGTTGTCCCACGTTGTCCCACGTTGTCCCACGTTGTCCAACGATGTCCCACGTTGTCCCACGTTGTCCCACGTTGTCCCACGTTGTCACACGTTGTTCCATGGTTTCCCACGTTGTCCCACGTTGTCCCACGTTGTCCCACGGTGTCCAACGATGTCCAACGGTGTCCAACGGTGTCCAACGGTGTCCAACGGTGTCCAACGGTGTCCCACGTTGTCCCACGTTGTCCCACGTTGTCCCACGGTGTGCAACGATGTCCAACGGTGTCCCACGTTGTCCCACGTTGTCCCACGTTGTCCCACGTTGTCCCACGTTGTCCCACGTTGTCCCACGTTGTCCCACGTTGTCCCACGTTGTCCCACGTTGTCCCACGTTGTCCCACGTTGTCCCACGTTGTCCCACGTTGTCCCACGTTGTCCCACGTTGTCCCACGTTGTCCCACGTTGTCCCACGTTGTCCCACGTTGTCCCACGGTGTCCAACGGTGTCCAACGATGTCCCACGGTGTCCAACGGTGTCCAACGATGTCCAACGATGTCCAACGGTGTCCAACGGTGTCCAACGGTGTCCAACGGTGTCCAACGGTGTCCCACGTTGTCCCACGTTGTCCCACGTTGTCCCACGTTGTCCCACGTTGTCCCACGTTGTCCCACGTTGTCCCACGTTGTCCCACGTTGTCCAACGGTGTCCAACGGTGTCCCACGGTGTCCAACGGTGTCCCACGTTGTCCCACGTTGTCCCACGTTGTCCCACGTTGTCCCACGTTGTCCCACGATGTCCCACGTTGTCCCACGTTGTCCCACGTTGTCCCACGTTGTCCCACGTTGTCCCACGTTGTCCCACGGTGTCCAACGATGTCCAACGGTGTCCAACGGTGTCCAACGGTGTCCAACGATGTCCAACGATGTCCAACGGTGTCCAACGGTGTCCAACGGTGTCCAACGGTGTCCAACGGTGTCCCACGTTGTCCCACGTTGTCCCACGTTGTCCCACGTTGTCCCACGTTGTCCCACGTTGTCCCACGATGTCCCACGTTGTCCCACGTTGTCCAACGGTGTCCCACGTTGTCCCACGTTGTCCCACGTTGTCCCACGGTGTCCAACGATGTCCAACGGTGTCCCACGTTGTCCCACGTTGTCCCACGTTGTCCCACGTTGTCCCACGTTGTCCCACGTTGTCCCACGTTGTCCCACGTTGTCCCACGTTGTCCCACGTTGTCCCACGTTGTCCCACGTTGTCCCACGGTGTCCAACGATGTCCAACGGTGTCCAACGGTGTCCCACGGTGTCCAACGGTGTCCCACGTTGTCCCACGTTGTCCCACGTTGTCCCACGTTGTCCAACGATGTCCCACGTTGTCCCACGTTGTCCCACGTTGTCCCACGTTGTCACACGTTGTTCCATGGTTTCCCACGTTGTCCCACGTTGTCCCACGTTGTCCCACGGTGTCCAACGATGTCCAACGGTGTCCAACGGTGTCCAACGGTGTCCAACGGTGTCCAACGGTGTCCCACGTTGTCCCACGTTGTCCCACGTTGTCCCACGGTGTCCAACGATGTCCAACGGTGTCCCACGTTGTCCCACGTTGTCCCACGTTGTCCCACGTTGTCCCACGTTGTCCCACGATGTCCCACGTTGTCCCACGTTGTCCCACGTTGTCCCACGTTGTCCCACGTTGTCCCACGTTGTCCCACGTTGTCCCACGTTGTCCCACGTTGTCCCACGTTGTCCCACGTTGTCCCACGTTGTCCCACGTTGTCCCACGTTGTCCCACGGTGTCCAACGGTGTCCAACGATGTCCCACGTTGTCCCACGTTGTCCCACGTTGTCCCACGTTGTCCCACGATGTCCCACGTTGTCCCACGTTGTCCCACGTTGTCCCACGTTGTCCCACGTTGTCCCACGTTGTCCCACGTTGTCCCACGTTGTCCCACGTTGTCCCACGGTGTCCAACGATGTCCAACGGTGTCCAGCGATGTCCAACGGTGTCCCACGTTGTCCCACGTTTTCCCACGTTGTCCCACGTTGTCCCACGGTGTCCAACGATGTCCAACGATGTCCAACGGTGTCCCACGTTGTCCCACGTTGTTCCATGGTTTCCCACGTTGTCCCACGTTGTCCCACGTTGTCCCACGGTGTCCAACGATGTCCAACGGTGTCCAACGGTGTCCAACGGTGTCCAACGGTGTCCCACGTTGTCCCACGTTGTCCCACGTTGTCCCACGATGTCCCACGTTGTCCCACGTTGTCCCACGTTGTCCCACGTTGTCCCACGTTGTCCCATGTTGTCCCACGTTGTCCCACGTTGTCCCACGGTGTCCAACGATGTCCAACGGTGTCCAACGGTGTCCCACGGTGTCCAACGGTGTCCCACGTTGTCCCACGTTGTCCCACGTTGTCCCACGTTGTCCAACGATGTCCCACGTTGTCCCACGTTGTCCCACGTTGTCCCACGTTGTCACACGTTGTTCCATGGTTTCCCACGTTGTCCCACGTTGTCCCACGTTGTCCCACGGTGTCCAACGATGTCCAACGGTGTCCAACGGTGTCCAACGGTGTCCAACGGTGTCCAACGGTGTCCCACGTTGTCCCACGTTGTCCCACGTTGTCCCACGGTGTCCAACGATGTCCAACGGTGTCCCACGTTGTCCCACGTTGTCCCACGTTGTCCCACGTTGTCCCACGTTGTCCCACGATGTCCCACGTTGTCCCACGTTGTCCCACGTTGTCCCACGTTGTCCCACGTTGTCCCACGTTGTCCCACGTTGTCCCACGTTGTCCCACGTTGTCCCACGTTGTCCCACGTTGTCCCACGTTGTCCCACGTTGTCCCACGTTGTCCCACGGTGTCCAACGGTGTCCAACGATGTCCCACGGTGTCCAACGGTGTCCAACGATGTCCAACGATGTCCAACGGTGTCCAACGGTGTCCAACGGTGTCCAACGGTGTCCAACGGTGTCCCACGTTGTCCCACGTTGTCCCACGTTGTCCCACGTTGTCCCACGTTGTCCCACGTTGTCCCACGTTGTCCCACGTTGTCCCACGTTGTCCAACGGTGTCCAACGGTGTCCCACGGTGTCCAACGGTGTCCCACGTTGTCCCACGTTGTCCCACGTTGTCCCACGTTGTCCCACGTTGTCCCACGATGTCCCACGTTGTCCCACGTTGTCCCACGTTGTCCCACGTTGTCCCACGTTGTCCCACGTTGTCCCACGGTGTCCAACGATGTCCAACGGTGTCCAACGGTGTCCAACGGTGTCCAACGATGTCCAACGGTGTCCAACGGTGTCCAACGGTGTCCCACGTTGTCCCACGTTGTCCCACGTTGTCCCACGTTGTCCCACGTTGTCCCACGTTGTCCCACGTTGTCCCACGATGTCCCACGTTGTCCCACGTTGTCCCACGTTGTCCCACGTTGTCCCACGTTGTCCCACGTTGTCCCACGTTGTCCCACGATGTCCCACGTTGTCCCACGTTGTCCCACGTTGTCCCACGTTGTCCCACGTTGTCCCACGTTGTCCCACGTTGTCCCACGTTGTCCCACGTTGTCCCACGGTGTCCAACGATGTCCAACGGTGTCCAGCGATGTCCAACGGTGTCCCACGTTGTCCCACGTTTTCCCACGTTGTCCCACGTTGTCCCACGGTGTCCAACGATGTCCAACGATGTCCAACGGTGTCCCACGTTGTCCCACGTTGTCCCACGTTGTCCCACGTTGTCCCACGGTGTCCCACGTTGTCCCACGTTGTCCCACGGTGTCCAACGATGTCCAACGGTGTCCAGCGATGTCCAACGGTGTCCCACGTTGTCCCACGTTTTCCCACGTTGTCCCACGTTGTCCCACGTTGTCCCACGTTGTCCCACGTTGTCCCACGTTGTCCCACGTTGTCCCACGTTGTCCCACGGTGTCCAACGTTGTCACACGTTGTTCCATGGTTTCCCACGTTGTCCCACGTTGTCCCACGTTGTCCCACGGTGTCCAACGATGTCCAACGGTGTCCAACGGTGTCCAACGGTGTCCAACGGTGTCCAACGGTGTCCCACGTTGTCCCACGTTGTCCCACGTTGTCCCACGGTGTCCAACGATGTCCAACGGTGTCCCACGTTGTCCCACGTTGTCCCACGTTGTCCCACGTTGTCCCACGTTGTCCCACGATGTCCCACGTTGCCCCACGTTGTCCCACGTTGTCCCACGTTGTCCCACGTTGTCCCACGTTGTCCCACGTTGTCCCACGTTGTCCCACGTTGTCCCACGTTGTCCCACGTTGTCCCACGTTGTCCCACGTTGTCCCACGTTGTCCCACGGTGTCCAACGGTGTCCAACGATGTCCCACGGTGTCCAACGGTGTCCAACGATGTCCAACGATGTCCAACGGTGTCCAACGGTGTCCAACGGTGTCCAACGGTGTCCAACGGTGTCCCACGTTGTCCCACGTTGTCCCACGTTGTCCCACGTTGTCCCACGTTGTCCCACGTTGTCCCACGTTGTCCCACGTTGTCCCACGTTGTCCAACGGTGTCCAACGGTGTCCCACGGTGTCCAACGGTGTCCCACGTTGTCCCACGTTGTCCCACGTTGTCCCACGTTGTCCCACGTTGTCCCACGATGTCCCACGTTGTCCCACGTTGTCCCACGTTGTCCCACGTTGTCCCACGTTGTCCCACGTTGTCCCACGGTGTCCAACGATGTCCAACGGTGTCCAACGGTGTCCAACGGTGTCCAACGATGTCCAACGATGTCCAACGGTGTCCAACGGTGTCCAACGGTGTCCAACGGTGTCCAACGGTGTCCCACGTTGTCCCACGTTGTCCCACGTTGTCCCACGTTGTCCCACGTTGTCCCACGTTGTCCCACGTTGTCCCACGATGTCCCACGTTGTCCCACGTTGTCCCACGTTGTCCCACGTTGTCCCACGTTGTCCCACGTTGTCCCACGTTGTCCCACGATGTCCCACGTTGTCCCACGTTGTCCCACGTTGTCCCACGTTGTCCCACGTTGTCCCACGTTTTCCCACGTTGTCCCACGTTGTCCCACGTTGTCCCACGGTGTCCAACGATGTCCAACGGTGTCCAGCGATGTCCAACGGTGTCCCACGTTGTCCCACGTTTTCCCACGTTGTCCCACGTTGTCCCACGGTGTCCAACGATGTCCAACGATGTCCAACGGTGTCCCACGTTGTCCCACGTTGTCCCACGGTGTCCCACGTTGTCCCACGGTGTCCCACGTTGTCCCACGTTGTCCCACGGTGTCCCACGATGTCCCACGGTGTCCAGCGATGTCCAACGGTGTCCCACGTTGTCCCACGTTTTCCCACGTTGTCCCACGTTGTCCCACGTTGTCCCACGTTGTCCCACGTTGTCCCACGTTGTCCCACGTTGTCCCACGTTGTCCCACGGTGTCCAACGATGTCCAACGATGTCCAACGATGTCCAACGGTGTCCCACGTTGTCCCACCTTGTCCCACGTTGTCCCACGTTGTCCCACGTTGTCCCACGTTGTCCCACGTTGTCCAACGATGTCCAACGGTGTCCCACGTTGTCCCACGTTGTTCCATGGTTTCCCACGTTGTCCCACGTTGTCCCACGTTGTCCCACGTTGTCCCACGTTGTCCCACGGTGTCCCACGGTGTCCAACGATGTCCAACGGTGTCCCACGTTGTCCCACGTTGTCCCACGATGTCCCACGTTGTCCCACGTTGTCCCACGTTGTCCCACGTTGTCCCACGTTGTCCCACGTTGTCCCACGTTGTCCCACGTGGTCCCACGTTGTCCCACGTTGTCCCACGGTGTCCAACGATGTCCAACGGTGTCCCACGTTGTCCAACGGTGTCCCACGTTGTCCCACGTTGTCCCACGTTGTCCCACGTTGTCCCACGTTGTCCCACGTTGTCCCACGTTGTCCCACGTTGTCCCACGTTGTCCCACGTTGTCCCACGTTGTCCCACGGTGTCCAACGATGTCCAACGGTGTCCAACGGTGTCCCACGGTGTCCAACGGTGTCCCACGTTGTCCCACGTTGTCCCACGTTGTCCCACGTTGTCCCACGTTGTCCCACGTTGTCCCACGTTGTCCCACGTTGTCCAACGATGTCCAACGGTGTCCCACGTTGTCCCACGTTGTTCCATGGTTTCCCACGTTGTCCCACGTTGTCCCACGGTGTCCAACGATGTCCAACGATGTCCAACGGTGTCCCACGTTGTCCCACGTTGTTCCATGGTTTCCCACGTTGTCCCACGTTGTCCCACGTTGTCCCACGGTGTCCAACGATGTCCAACGGTGTCCAACGGTGTCCAACGGTGTCCAACGGTGTCCCACGTTGTCCCACGTTGTCCCACGTTGTCCCACGATGTCCCACGTTGTCCCACGTTGTCCCACGTTGTCCCACGTTGTCCCACGATGTCCCACGTTGTCCCACGTTGTCCCACGTTGTCCCACGTTGTCCCACGTTTTCCCACGTTGTCCCACGTTGTCCCACGATGTCCCACGTTGTCCCACGTTGTCCCACGTTGTCCCACGTTGTCCCACGGTGTCCCACGTTGTCCCACGTTGTCCCACGGTGTCCAACGATGTCCAACGGTGTCCAGCGATGTCCAACGGTGTCCCACGTTGTCCCACGTTTTCCCACGTTGTCCCACGTTGTCCCACGGTGTCCAACGATGTCCAACGGTGTCCAGCGATGTCCAACGGTGTCCCACGTTGTCCCACGTTTTCCCACGTTGTCCCACGTTGTCCCACGGTGTCCAACGGTGTCCAGCGATGTCCAACGGTGTCCCACGTTGTCCCACGTTTTCCCACGTTGTCCCACGTTGTCCCACGGTGTCCAACGATGTCCAACGATGTCCAACGGTGTCCCACGTTGTCCCACGTTGTCCCACGTTGTCCCACGTTGTCCCACGTTGTCCCACGGTGTCCCACGTTGTCCCACGTTGTCCCACGGTGTCCAACGGTGTCCAGCGATGTCCAACGGTGTCCCACGTTGTCCCACGTTTTCCCACGTTGTCCCACGTTGTCCCACGGTGTCCAACGGTGTCCAACGATGTCCCACGTTGTCCCACGTTGTCCCACGTTGTCCCACGTTGTCCCACGTTGTTCCACGGTGTCCAACGGTGTCCCACGGTGTCCCACGTTGTCCCACGTTGTCCCACGTTGTCCCACGTTGTCCCACGTTGTCCCACGATGTCCCACGTTGTCCCACGTTGTCCCACGTTGTCCCACGTTGTCCCACGTGGTCCCACGTTGTCCCACGTTGTCCCACGGTGTCCAACGGTGTCCAACGATGTCCCACGTTGTCCCACGTTGTCCCACGTTGTCCCACGTTGTCCCACGATGTCCCACGTTGTCCCACGTTGTCCCACGTTGTCCCACGTTGTCCCACGATGTCCCACGTTGTCCCACGTTGTCCCACGTTGTCCCACGTTGTCCGACGTTGTCCCACGGTGTCCCACGTTGTCCAACGATGTCCAACGGTGTCCCACGTTGTCCCACGTTGTCCCACGATGTCCCACGTTGTCCCACGTTGTCCCACGTTGTCCCACGTTGTCCCACGTTGTCCCACGTTGTCCCACGTTGTCCCACGTGGTCCCACGTTGTCCCACGTTGTCCCACGGTGTCCAACGATGTCCAACGGTGTCCCACGTTGTCCAACGGTGTCCCACGTTGTCCCACGTTGTCCCACGTTGTCCCACGTTGTCCCACGATGTCCCACGTTGTCCCACGTTGTCCCACGTTGTCCCACGTTGTCCCACGTTGTCCCACGTTGTCCCACGTTGTCCCACGTTGTCCCACGTTGTCCCACGGTGTCCAACGATGTCCAACGGTGTCCAACGGTGTCCCACGGTGTCCAACGGTGTCCCACGTTGTCCCACGTTGTCCCACGTTGTCCCACGTTGTCCCACGTTGTCCCACGGTGTCCAACGGTGTCCAACGATGTCCCACGTTGTCCCACGTTTTCCCACGTTGTCCCACGTTGTCCCACGGTGTCCAACGATGTCCAACGATGTCCAACGGTGTCCCACGTTGTCCCACGTTGTCCCACGATGTCCCACGTTGTCCCACGTTGTCCCACGTTGTCCCACGTTGTCCCACGTTGTCCCACGTTGTCCCACGTTGTCCCACGTTGTCCCACGTTGTCCCACGTTGTCCCACGTTGTCCCACGATGTCCCACGTTGTCCCACGTTGTCCCACGTTGTCCCACGTTGTCCCACGATGTCCCACGTTGTCCCACGTTGTCCCACGTTGTCCCACGTTGTCCCACGTTGTCCCACGTTGTCCCACGTTGTCCCACGATGTCCCACGTTGTCCCACGTTGTCCCACGTTGTCCCACGTTGTCCCACGTTGTCCCACGTTGTCCCACGTTGTCCCACGTTGTCCCACGGTGTCCAACGATGTCCAACGGTGTCCAGCGATGTCCAACGGTGTCCCACGTTGTCCCACGTTTTCCCACGTTGTCCCACGTTGTCCCACGGTGTCCAACGATGTCCAACGATGTCCAACGGTGTCCCACGTTGTCCCACGTTGTCCCACGTTGTCCCACGTTGTCCCACGGTGTCCCACGTTGTCCCACGTTGTCCCACGGTGTCCAACGATGTCCAACGGTGTCCAGCGATGTCCAACGGTGTCCCACGTTGTCCCACGTTTTCCCACGTTGTCCCACGTTGTCCCACGTTGTCCCACGTTGTCCCACGTTGTCCCACGTTGTCCCACGTTGTCCCACGTTGTCCCACGGTGTCCAACGATGTCCAACGATGTCCAACGATGTCCAACGGTGTCCCACGTTGTCCCACGTTGTCCCACGTTGTCCCACGTTGTCCAACGATGTCCAACGGTGTCCCACGTTGTCCCACGTTGTTCCATGGTTTCCCACGTTGTCCCACGTTGTCCCACGTTGTCCCACGTTGTCCCACGTTGTCCCACGGTGTCCCACGGTGTCCAACGATGTCCAACGGTGTCCCACGTTGTCCCACGTTGTCCCACGATGTCCCACGTTGTCCCACGTTGTCCCACGTTGTCCCACGTTGTCCCACGTTGTCCCACGTTGTCCCACGTTGTCCCACGTGGTCCCACGTTGTCCCACGTTGTCCCACGGTGTCCAACGATGTCCAACGGTGTCCCACGTTGTCCAACGGTGTCCCACGTTGTCCAACGGTGTCCCACGTTGTCCCACGTTGTCCCACGTTGTCCCACGTTGTCCCACGATGTCCCACGTTGTCCCACGTTGTCCCACGTTGTCCCACGTTGTCCCACGTTGTCCCACGTTGTCCCACGTTGTCCCACGTTGTCCCACGTTGTCCCACGTTGTCCCACGTTGTCCCACGGTGTCCAACGATGTCCAACGGTGTCCAACGGTGTCCCACGGTGTCCAACGGTGTCCCACGTTGTCCCACGTTGTCCCACGTTGTCCCACGTTGTCCCACGTTGTCCCACGTTGTCCCACGTTGTCCCACGTTGTCCCACGTTGTCCAACGATGTCCAACGGTGTCCCACGTTGTCCCACGTTGTTCCATGCTTTCCCACGTTGTCCCACGTTGTCCCACGGTGTCCAACGATGTCCAACGGTGTCCAACGGTGTCCAACGGTGTCCAACGGTGTCCCACGTTGTCCCACGTTGTCCCACGTTGTCCCACGATGTCCCACGTTGTCCCACGTTGTCCCACGTTGTCCCACGTTGTCCCACGTTGTCCCACGTTGTCCCACGTTGTCCCACGTTGTCCCACGTTGTCCCACGTTGTCCCACGGTGTCCAACGATGTCCAACGGTGTCCAACGGTGTCCCACGGTGTCCAACGGTGTCCCACGTTGTCCCACGTTGTCCCACGTTGTCCAACGATGTCCAACGGTGTCCCACGTTGTCCCACGTTGTTCCATGGTTTCCCACGTTGTCCCACGTTGTCCCACGGTGTCCAACGATGTCCAACGATGTCCAACGGTGTCCCACGTTGTCCCACGATGTCCCACGTTGTCCCACGTTGTCCCACGTTGTCCCACGTTGTCCCACGTTGTCCCACGTTGTCCCACGTTGTCCCACGTTGTCCCACGTTGTCCCACGTTGTCCCACGTTGTCCCACGTTGTCCCACGTTGTCCCACGGTGTCCAACGATGTCCAACGGTGTCCAGCGATGTCCAACGGTGTCCCACGTTGTCCCACGTTTTCCCACGTTGTCCCACGTTGTCCCACGGTGTCCAACGATGTCCAACGATGTCCAACGGTGTCCCACGTTGTCCCACGTTGTCCCACGTTGTCCCACGTTGTCCCACGGTGTCCCACGTTGTCCCCCGTTGTCCCACGGTGTCCAACGATGTCCAACGGTGTCCAGCGATGTCCAACGGTGTCCCACGTTGTCCCACGTTTTCCCACGTTGTCCCACGTTGTCCCACGTTGTCCCACGTTGTCCCACGTTGTCCCACGTTGTCCCACGTTGTCCCACGTTGTCCCACGGTGTCCAACGATGTCCAACGGTGTCCAGCGATGTCCAACGGTGTCCCACGTTGTCCCACGTTTTCCCACGTTGTCCCACGTTGTCCCACGGTGTCCAACGGTGTCCAACGATGTCCCACGTTGTCCCACGTTGTCCCACGTTGTCCCACGTTGTCCCACGTTGTCCCACGGTGTCCAACGGTGTCCAACGGTGTCCCACGTTGTCCCACGTTGTCCCACGTTGTCCCACGTTGTCCCACGTTGTCCCACGATGTCCCACGTTGTCCCACGTTGTCCCACGTTGTCCCACGTTGTCCCACGTGGTCCCACGTTGTCCCACGTTGTCCCACGTTGTCCCACGTTGTCCCACGTTGTCCCACGATGTCCCACGTTGTCCCACGTTGTCCCACGTTGTCCCACGTTGTCCCACGTTGTCCCACGTTGTCCCACGGTGTCCAACGATGTCCAACGGTGTCCAACGGTGTCCAACGGTGTCCAACGATGTCCAACGATGTCCAACGATGTCCAACGGTGTCCAACGATGTCCAACGATGTCCAACGGTGTCCCACGATGTCCAACGATGTCCAACGATGTCCAACGGTGTCCAACGATGTCCAACGGTGTCCAACGATGTCCAACGATGTCCAACGGTGTCCCACGATGTCCAACGATGTCCAACGATGTCCAACGGTGTCCAACGGTGTCCAACGGTGTCCCACGGTGTCCAACGGTGTCCCACGTTGTCCCACGTTGTCCCACGTTGTCCCACGTTGTCCCACGATGTCCCACGTTGTCCAACGGTGTCCAACGGTGTCCAACGATGTCCAACGATGTCCAACGGTGTCCCACGATGTCCAACGATGTCCAACGATGTCCAACGGTGTCCCACGTTGTCCCACGTTGTCCCACGTTGTCCCACGTTGTCCCACGTTGTCCCACGGTGTCCAACGATGTCCAACGGTGTCCCACGTTGTCCAACGGTGTCCCACGTTGTCCCACGTTGTCCCACGTTGTCCCACGTTGTCCCACGTTGTCCCACGTTGTCCCACGTTGTCCCACGTTGTCCCACGTTGTCCCACGTTGTCCCACGTTGTCCCACGTTGTCCCACGTTGTCCCACGGTGTCCAACGATGTCCAACGGTGTCCAACGGTGTCCCACGGTGTCCAACGGTGTCCCACGTTGTCCCACGTTGTCCCACGTTGTCCCACGTTGTCCCACGTTGTCCCACGTTGTCCCACGTTGTCCAACGATGTCCAACGGTGTCCCACGTTGTCCCACGTTGTTCCATGGTTTCCCACGTTGTCCCACGTTGTCCCACGTTGTCCCACGTTGTCCCACGTTGTCCCACGTTGTCCCACGGTGTCCCACGGTGTCCAACGATGTCCAACTGTGTCCCACGTTGTCCCACGTTGTCCCACGTTGTCCCACGTTGTCCCACGTTGTCCCACGATGTCCCACGTTGTGCCACGTTGTCCCACGTTGTCCCACGTTGTCCCACGTTGTCCCACGTTGTCCCACGTTGTCCCACGTTGTCCCACGTTGTCCCACGTTGTCCCACGGTGTCCCACGGTGTCCAACGATGTCCAACTGTGTCCCACGTTGTCCCACGTTGTCCCACGTTGTCCCACGTTGTCCCACGTTGTCCCACGTTGTCCCACGTTGTCCCACGTTGTCCCACGTTGTCCCACGTTGTCCCACGTTGTCCCACGTTGTCCCACGTTGTCCCACGTTGTCCCACGTTGTCCCACGGTGTCCAACGATGTCCAACGGTGTCCAACGGTGTCCCACGGTGTCCAACGGTGTCCCACGTTGTCCCACGTTGTCCCACGTTGTCCCACGTTGTCCCACGTTGTCCCACGTTGTCCCACGTTGTCCAACGATGTCCAACGGTGTCCCACGTTGTCCCACGTTGTTCCATGGTTTCCCACGTTGTCCCACGTTGTCCCACGTTGTCCCACGTTGTCCCACGTTGTCCAACGATGTCCAACGGTGTCCCACGTTGTCCCACGTTGTTCCATGGTTTCCCACGTTGTCCCACGTTGTCCCACGGTGTCCAACGATGTCCAACGGTGTCCAACGGTGTCCAACGGTGTCCCACGTTGTCCCACGTTGTCCCACGTTGTCCCACGTTGTCCCACGTTGTCCCACGTTGTCCCACGTTGTCCCACGGTGTCCAACGGTGTCCAACGATGTCCAACGTTGTCCCACGTTGTCCCACGTTGTCCCACGTTGTCCCACGGTGTCCAACGATGTCCAACGGTGTCCCACGTTGTCCCACGTTGTCCCACGTTGTCCCACGTTGTCCCACGTTGTCCCACGTTGTCCCACGTTGTCCCACGTTGTCCCACGTTGTCCCACGTTGTCCCACGGTGTCCAACGGTGTCCAGAGATGTCCAACGGTGTCCCACGTTGTCCCACGTTGTCCCACGTTGTCCCACGTTGTCCCACGTTGTCCCACGTGGTCCCACGTTGTCCCACGTTGTCCCACGGTGTCCAACGATGTCCAACGGTGTCCCACGTTGTCCAACGGTGTCCCACGTTGTCCAACGGTGTCCCACGTTGTCCCACGTTGTCCCACGTTGTCCCACGTTGTCCCACGATGTCCCACGTTGTCCCACGTTGTCCCACGTTGTCCCACGTTGTCCCACGTTGTCCCACGTTGTCCCACGTTGTCCCACGTTGTCCCACGTTGTCCCACGTTGTCCCACGTTGTCCCACGTTGTCCAACGATGTCCAACGGTGTCCAACGGTGTCCCACGGTGTCCAACGGTGTCCCACGTTGTCCCACGTTGTCCCACGTTGTCCCACGTTGTCCCACGTTGTCCCACGTTGTCCCACGTTGTCCCACGTTGTCCCACGTTGTCCAACGATGTCCAACGGTGTCCCACGTTGTCCCACGTTGTTCCATGCTTTCCCACGTTGTCCCACGTTGTCCCACGGTGTCCAACGATGTCCAACGATGTCCAACGGTGTCCCACGTTGTCCCACGTTGTTCCATGGTTTCCCACGTTGTCCCACGTTGTCCCACGTTGTCCCACGGTGTCCAACGATGTCCAACGGTGTCCAACGGTGTCCAACGGTGTCCAACGGTGTCCCACGTTGTCCCACGTTGTCCCACGTTGTCCCACGATGTCCCACGTTGTCCCACGTTGTCCCACGTTGTCCCACGTTGTCCCACGTTGTCCCACGTTGTCCCACGTTGTCCCACGTTGTCCCACGTTGTCCCACGTTGTCCCACGGTGTCCAACGATGTCCAACGGTGTCCAACGGTGTCCCACGGTGTCCAACGGTGTCCCACGTTGTCCCACGTTGTCCCACGTTGTCCAACGATGTCCAACGGTGTCCCACGTTGTCCCACGTTGTTCCATGGTTTCCCACGTTGTCCCACGTTGTCCCACGGTGTCCAACGATGTCCAACGATGTCCAACGGTGTCCCACGTTGTCCCACGATGTCCCACGTTGTCCCACGTTGTCCCACGTTGTCCCACGTTGTCCCACGTTGTCCCACGTTGTCCCACGTTGTCCCACGTTGTCCCACGTTGTCCCACGTTGTCCCACGTTGTCCCACGTTGTCCCACGTTGTCCCACGTTGTCCCACGGTGTCCAACGATGTCCAACGGTGTCCAGCGATGTCCAACGGTGTCCCACGTTGTCCCACGTTTTCCCACGTTGTCCCACGTTGTCCCACGGTGTCCAGCGATGTCCAACGGTGTCCCACGTTGTCCCACGTTTTCCCACGTTGTCCCACGTTGTCCCACGTTGTCCCACGTTGTCCCACGTTGTCCCACGTTGTCCCACGTTGTCCCACGTTGTCCCACGGTGTCCAACGATGTCCAACGGTGTCCAGCGATGTCCAACGGTGTCCCACGTTGTCCCACGTTTTCCCACGTTGTCCCACGTTGTCCCACGGTGTCCAACGGTGTCCAACGATGTCCCACGTTGTCCCACGTTGTCCCACGTTGTCCCACGTTGTCCCACGTTGTCCCACGGTGTCCAACGGTGTCCAACGGTGTCCCACGTTGTCCCACGTTGTCCCACGTTGTCCCACGTTGTCCCACGTTGTCCCACGATGTCCCACGTTGTCCCACGTTGTCCCACGTTGTCCCACGTTGTCCCACGTGGTCCCACGTTGTCCCACGTTGTCCCACGGTGTCCAACGGTGTCCAACGATGTCCCACGTTGTCCCACGTTGTCCCACGTTGTCCCAAGTTGTCCCACGATGTCCCACGTTGTCCCACGTTGTCCCATGTTGTCCCACGTTGTCCCACGTTGTCCCACGTTGTCCCACGTTGTCCCACGGTGTCCAACGATGTCCAACGGTGTCCAACGGTGTCCCACGGTGTCCAACGGTGTCCCACGTTGTCCCACGTTGTCCCACGTTGTCCCACGTTGTCCCACGTTGTCCCACGATGTCCCACGTTGTCCCACGTTGTCCCACGTTGTCCCACGTTGTCCCACGTTGTCCCACGTTGTCCCACGGTGTCCAACGATGTCCAACGGTGTCCAACGGTGTCCAACGGTGTCCAACGATGTCCAACGATGTCCAACGATGTCCAACGGTGTCCAACGATGTCCAACGATGTCCAACGGTGTCCCACGATGTCCAACGATGTCCAACGATGTCCAACGGTGTCCAACGATGTCCAACGGTGTCCAACGATGTCCAACGATGTCCAACGGTGTCCCACGATGTCCAACGATGTCCAACGATGTCCAACGGTGTCCAACGGTGTCCAACGGTGTCCCACGGTGTCCAACGGTGTCCCACGTTGTCCCACGTTGTCCCACGTTGTCCCACGTTGTCCCACGATGTCCCACGTTGTCCAACGGTGTCCAACGGTGTCCAACGATGTCCAACGATGTCCAACGGTGTCCCACGATGTCCAACGATGTCCAACGATGTCCAACGGTGTCCCACGTTGTCCCACGTTGTCCCACGTTGTCCCACGTTGTCCCACGTTGTCCCACGGTGTCCAACGATGTCCAACGGTGTCCCACGTTGTCCAACGGTGTCCCACGTTGTCCCACGTTGTCCCACGGTGTCCCACGTTGTCCCACGTTGTCCCACGTTGTCCCACGTTGTCCCACGTTGTCCCACGTTGTCCCACGTTGTCCCACGTTGTCCCACGTTGTCCCACGTTGTCCCACGGTGTCCAACGATGTCCAACGGTGTCCAACGGTGTCCCACGGTGTCCAACGGTGTCCCACGTTGTCCCACGTTGTCCCACGTTGTCCCACGTTGTCCCACGTTGTCCCACGTTGTCCCACGTTGTCCAACGATGTCCAACGGTGTCCCACGTTGTCCCACGTTGTTCCATGGTTTCCCACGTTGTCCCACGTTGTCCCACGTTGTCCCACGTTGTCCCACGTTGTCCCACGTTGTCCCACGGTGTCCCACGGTGTCCAACGATGTCCAACTGTGTCCCACGTTGTCCCACGTTGTCCCACGTTGTCCCACGTTGTCCCACGTTGTCCCACGATGTCCCACGTTGTGCCACGTTGTCCCACGTTGTCCCACGTTGTCCCACGTTGTCCCACGTTGTCCCACGTTGTCCCACGTTGTCCCACGTTGTCCCACGTTGTCCCACGGTGTCCCACGGTGTCCAACGATGTCCAACTGTGTCCCACGTTGTCCCATGTTGTCCCACGTTGTCCCACGTTGTCCCACGTTGTCCCACGTTGTCCCACGTTGTCCCACGTTGTCCCACGTTGTCCCACGTTGTCCCACGTTGTCCCACGTTGTCCCACGTTGTCCCACGTTGTCCCACGTTGTCCCACGGTGTCCAACGATGTCCAACGGTGTCCAACGGTGTCCCACGGTGTCCAACGGTGTCCCACGTTGTCCCACGTTGTCCCACGTTGTCCCACGTTGTCCCACGTTGTCCCACGTTGTCCCACGTTGTCCAACGATGTCCAACGGTGTCCCACGTTGTCCCACGTTGTTCCATGGTTTCCCACGTTGTCCCACGTTGTCCCACGTTGTCCCACGTTGTCCCACGTTGTCCAACGATGTCCAACGGTGTCCCACGTTGTCCCACGTTGTTCCATGGTTTCCCACGTTGTCCCACGTTGTCCCACGGTGTCCAACGATGTCCAACGGTGTCCAACGGTGTCCAACGGTGTCCCACGTTGTCCCACGTTGTCCCACGTTGTCCCACGTTGTCCCACGTTGTCCCACGTTGTCCCACGTTGTCCCACGGTGTCCAACGGTGTCCAACGATGTCCAACGTTGTCCCACGTTGTCCCACGTTGTCCCACGTTGTCCCACGGTGTCCAACGATGTCCAACGGTGTCCCACGTTGTCCCACGTTGTCCCACGTTGTCCCACGTTGTCCCACGTTGTCCCACGTTGTCCCACGGTGTCCAACGGTGTCCAGAGATGTCCAACGTTGTCCCACGTTGTCCCACGTTGTCCCACGTTGTCCCACGATGTCCCACGTTGTCCCACGTTGTCCCACGTTGTCCCACGTTGTCCCACGTTGTCCCACGTTGTCCCACGTTGTCCCACGTTGTCCCACGTTGTCCCACGTTGTCCCACGTTGTCCCACGTTGTCCCACGTTGTCCCACGTTGTCCCACGTTGTCCCACGTTGTCCCACGTTGTCCCACGTTGTCCCACGTTGTCCCACGGTGTCCAACGATGTCCAACGGTGTCCAACGGTGTCCCACGGTGTCCAACGGTGTCCCACGTTGTCCCACGTTGTCCCACGTTGTCCCACGTTGTCCCACGTTGTCCCACGTTGTCCCACGTTGTCCCACGTTGTCCAACGATGTCCAACGATGTCCAACGGTGTCCCACGATGTCCAACGATGTCCAACGATGTCCAACGGTGTCCAACGGTGTCCAACGGTGTCCCACGGTGTCCAACGGTGTCCCACGTTGTCCCACGTTGTCCCACGTTGTCCCACGTTGTCCCACGATGTCCCACGTTGTCCAACGGTGTCCAACGGTGTCCAACGATGTCCAACGATGTCCAACGGTGTCCCACGATGTCCAACGATGTCCAACGATGTCCAACGGTGTCCCACGTTGTCCCACGTTGTCCCACGTTGTCCCACGTTGTCCCACGTTGTCCCACGGTGTCCAACGATGTCCAACGGTGTCCCACGTTGTCCAACGGTGTCCCACGTTGTCCCACGTTGTCCCACGTTGTCCCATGTTGTCCCACGTTGTCCCACGTTGTCCCACGTTGTCCCACGTTGTCCCACGTTGTCCCACGTTGTCCCACGTTGTCCCACGTTGTCCCACGTGGTCCCACGTTGTCCCACGTTGTCCCACGGTGTCCAACGATGTCCAACGGTGTCCCACGTTGTCCAACGGTGTCCCACGTTGTCCCACGTTGTCCCACGTTGTCCCACGTTGTCCCACGTTGTCCCACGGTGTCCAACGGTGTCCAACGGTGTCCCACGGTGTCCAACGGTGTCCCACGTTGTCCCACGTTGTCCCACGTTGTCCCACGTTGTCCCACGTTGTCCCACGTTGTCCCACGTTGTCCCACGTTGTCCAACGATGTCCAACGATGTCCAACGGTGTCCCACGATGTCCAACGATGTCCAACGATGTCCAACGGTGTCCAACGGTGTCCAACGGTGTCCCACGGTGTCCAACGGTGTCCCACGTTGTCCCACGTTGTCCCACGTTGTCCCACGTTGTCCCACGATGTCCCACGTTGTCCAACGGTGTCCAACGGTGTCCAACGATGTCCAACGATGTCCAACGGTGTCCCACGATGTCCAACGATGTCCAACGATGTCCAACGGTGTCCCACGTTGTCCCACGTTGTCCCACGTTGTCCCACGTTGTCCCACGTTGTCCCACGGTGTCCAACGATGTCCAACGGTGTCCAACGGTGTCCCACGGTGTCCAACGGTGTCCCACGTTGTCCCACGTTGTCCCACGTTGTCCCAGGTTGTCCCACGTTGTCCCACGTTGTCCCACGTTGTCCAACGATGTCCAACGGTGTCCCACGTTGTCCCACGTTGTTCCATGGTTTCCCACGTTGTCCCACGTTGTCCCACGTTGTCCCACGGTGTCCAACGATGTCCAACGGTGTCCAACGGTGTCCAACGGTGTCCAACGGTGTCCCACGTTGTCCCACGTTGTCCCACGTTGTCCCACGTTGTCCAACGATGTCCAACGGTGTCCCACGTTGTCCCACGTTGTCCCACGTTGTCCCACGTTGTCCCACGTTGTCCCACGATGTCCCACGTTGTCCCACGTTGTCCCACGTTGTCCCACGTTGTCCCACGTTGTCCCACGTTGTCCCACGTTGTCCCACGTTGTCCCACGTTGTCCCACGGTGTCCAACGGTGTCCAACGATGTCCCACGTTGTCCCACGTTGTCCCACGTTGTCCCACGTTGTCCCACGATGTCCCACGTTGTCCCACGTTGTCCCACGTTGTCCCACGTTGTCCCACGTTGTCCCACGTTGTCCCACGTTGTCCCACGTTGTCCCACGTTGTCCCACGGTGTCCAACGATGTCCAACGGTGTCCAACGGTGTCCCACGGTGTCCAACGGTGTCCCACGTTGTCCCACGTTGTCCCACGTTGTCCCACGTTGTCCCACGTTGTCCCACGTTGTCCCACGTTGTCCAACGATGTCCAACGGTGTCCCACGTTGTCCCACGTTGTTCCATGGTTTCCCACGTTGTCCCACGTTGTCCCACGTTGTCCCACGGTGTCCAACGATGTCCAACGGTGTCCAACGGTGTCCAACGGTGTCCAACGGTGTCCCACGTTGTCCCACGTTGTCCCACGTTGTCCCACGGTGTCCAACGATGTCCAACGGTGTCCCACGTTGTCCCACGTTGTCCCACGTTGTCCCACGTTGTCCCACGTTGTCCCACGATGTCCCACGTTGTCCCACGTTGTCTCACGTTGTCCCACGTTGTCCCACGTTGTCCCACGTTGTCCCACGTTGTCCCACGTTGTCCCACGTTGTCCCACGTTGTCCCACGTTGTCCCACGTTGTCCCACGGTGTCCAACGGTGTCCAACGATGTCCCACGTTGTCCCACGTTGTCCCACGTTGTCCCACGTTGTCCCACGATGTCCCACGTTGTCCCACGGTGTCCAACGATGTCCAACGGTGTCCAGCGATGTCCAACGGTGTCCCACGTTGTCCCACGTTTTCCCACGTTGTCCCACGTTGTCCCACGGTGTCCAACGATGTCCAACGATGTCCAACGGTGTCCCACGTTGTCCCACGTTGTCCCACGTTGTCCCACGTTGTCCCACGATGTCCCACGTTGTCCCACGTTGTCCCACGTTGTCCCACGTTGTCCCACGTTGTCCCACGTTGTCCCACGTTGTCCCACGTTGTCCCACGTTGTCCCACGTTGTCCCACGTTGTCCCACGTTGTCCCACGATGTCCCACGTTGTCCCACGTTGTCCCACGTTGTCCCACGGTGTCCAACGATGTCCAACGGTGTCCCACGTTGTCCAACGGTGTCCCACGTTGTCCAACGGTGTCCCACGTTGTCCCACGTTGTCCCACGTTGTCCCACGTTGTCCCACGTTGTCCCACGTTGTCCCACGTTGTCCCACGTTGTCCCACGTTGTCCCACGTTGTCCCACGGTGTCCAACGATGTCCAACGGTGTCCAACGGTGTCCAACGGTGTCCAACGGTGTCCCACGTTGTCCCACGTTGTCCCACGTTGTCCCACGGTGTCCAACGATGTCCAACGGTGTCCCACGTTGTCCCACGTTGTCCCACGTTGTCCCACGTTGTCCCACGTTGTCCCACGATGTCCCACGTTGTCCCACGTTGTCCCACGTTGTCCCACGTTGTCCCACGTTGTCCCACGTTGTCCCACGTTGTCCCACGTTGTCCCACGTTGTCCCACGGTGTCCAACGGTGTCCAACGATGTCCCACGTTGTCCCACGTTGTCCCACGTTGTCCCACGTTGTCCCACGATGTCCCACGTTGTCCCACGTTGTCCCACGTTGTCCCACGTTGTCCCACGTTGTCCCACGTTGTCCCACGTTGTCCCACGTTGTCCCACGTTGTCCCACGGTGTCCAACGATGTCCAACGGTGTCCAACGGTGTCCCACGGTGTCCAACGGTGTCCCACGTTGTCCCACGTTGTCCCACGTTGTCCCACGTTGTCCCACGTTGTCCCACGTTGTCCCACGTTGTCCAACGATGTCCAACGGTGTCCCACGTTGTCCCACGTTGTTCCATGGTTTCCCACGTTGTCCCACGTTGTCCCACGTTGTCCCACGGTGTCCAACGATGTCCAACGGTGTCCAACGGTGTCCAACGGTGTCCAACGGTGTCCCACGTTGTCCCACGTTGTCCCACGTTGTCCCACGGTGTCCAACGATGTCCAACGGTGTCCCACGTTGTCCCACGTTGTCCCACGTTGTCCCACGTTGTCCCACGTTGTCCCACGATGTCCCACGTTGTCCCACGTTGTCTCACGTTGTCCCACGTTGTCCCACGTTGTCCCACGTTGTCCCACGTTGTCCCACGTTGTCCCACGTTGTCCCACGTTGTCCCACGTTGTCCCACGTTGTCCCACGGTGTCCAACGGTGTCCAACGATGTCCCACGTTGTCCCACGTTGTCCCACGTTGTCCCACGTTGTCCCACGATGTCCCACGTTGTCCCACGGTGTCCAACGATGTCCAACGGTGTCCAGCGATGTCCAACGGTGTCCCACGTTGTCCCACGTTTTCCCACGTTGTCCCACGTTGTCCCACGGTGTCCAACGATGTCCAACGATGTCCAACGGTGTCCCACGTTGTCCCACGTTGTTCCATGGTTTCCCACGTTGTCCCACGTTGTCCCACGTTGTCCCACGGTGTCCAACGATGTCCAACGGTGTCCAACGGTGTCCAACGGTGTCCAACGGTGTCCCACGTTGTCCCACGTTGTCCCACGTTGTCCCACGTTGTCCCACGTTGTCCCACGATGTCCCACGTTGTCCCACGTTGTCCCACGTTGTCCCACGGTGTCCAACGATGTCCAACGGTGTCCCACGTTGTCCAACGGTGTCCCACGTTGTCCAACGGTGTCCCACGTTGTCCCACGTTGTCCCACGTTGTCCCACGTTGTCCCACGTTGTCCCACGTTGTCCCACGTTGTCCCACGTTGTCCCACGTTGTCCCACGTTGTCCCACGTTGTCCCACGGTGTCCAACGATGTCCAACGGTGTCCAACGGTGTCCCACGGTGTCCAACGGTGTCCCACGTTGTCCCACGTTGTCCCACGTTGTCCCACGTTGTCCCACGTTGTCCCACGTTGTCCCACGTTGTCCAACGATGTCCAACGGTGTCCCACGTTGTCACACGTTGTTCCATGGTTTCCCACGTTGTCCCACGCTGTCCCACGTTGTCCCACGGTGTCCAAAGATGTCCAACGGTGTCCAACGGTGTCCAACGGTGTCCAACGGTGTCCAACGGTGTCCCACGTTGTCCCACGTTGTCCCACGTTGTCCCACGGTGTCCAACGATGTCCAACGGTGTCCCACGTTGTCCCACGTTGTCCCACGTTGTCCCACGTTGTCCCACGTTGTCCCACGATGTCCCACGTTGTCCCACGTTGTCCCACGTTGTCCCACGTTGTCCCACGTTGTCCCACGTTGTCCCACGTTGTCCCACGTTGTCCCACGTTGTCCCACGTTGTCCCACGTTGTCCCACGTTGTCCCACGTTGTCCCACGGTGTCCAACGGTGTCCAACGATGTCCCACGTTGTCCCACGTTGTCCCACGTTGTCCCACGTTGTCCCACGATGTCCCACGTTGTCCCACGTTGTCCCACGTTGTCCCTCGTTGTCCCACGTTGTCCCACGTTGTCCCACGTTGTCCCACGTTGTCCCACGTTGTCCCACGTTGTCCCACGTTGTCCCACGTTGTCCCACGGTGTCCAACGGTGTCCAACGATGTCCCACGTTGTCCCACGTTGTCCCACGTTGTCCCACGTTGTCCCACGATGTCCCACGTTGTCCCACGGTGTCCAACGATGTCCAACGGTGTCCAGCGATGTCCCACGGTGTCCAACGATGTCCAACGGTGTCCAACGGTGTCCAACGGTGTCCAACGGTGTCCCACGTTGTCCCACGTTGTCCCACGTTGTCCCACGTTGTCCCACGTTGTCCCACGATGTCCCACGTTGTCCCACGTTGTCCCACGTTGTCCCACGGTGTCCAACGATGTCCAACGGTGTCCCACGTTGTCCAACGGTGTCCCACGTTGTCCCACGTTGTCCCACGTTGTCCCACGTTGTCCCACGATGTCCCACGTTGTCCCACGTTGTCCCACGTTGTCCCACGTTGTCCCACGTTGTCCCACGTTGTCCCACGTTGTCCCACGTTGTCCCACGTTGTCCCACGTTGTCCCACGTTGTCCCACGGTGTCCAACGATGTCCAACGGTGTCCAACGGTGTCCCACGGTGTCCAACGGTGTCCCACGTTGTCCCACGTTGTCCCACGTTGTCCCACGTTGTCCCACGTTGTCCCACGTTGTCCCACGTTGTCCAACGATGTCCAACGGTGTCCCACGTTGTCCCACGTTGTCCCACGATGTCCAACGGTGTCCAACGGTGTCCCACGTTGTCCAACGGTGTCCCACGTTGTCCCACGTTGTCCCACGTTGTCCCACGTTGTCCCACGTTGTCCCACGTTGTCCCACGTTGTCCAACGATGTCCAACGGTGTCCCACGTTGTCACACGTTGTTCCATGGTTTCCCACGTTGTCCCACGCTGTCCCACGTTGTCCCACGGTGTCCAACGATGTCCAACGGTGTCCAACGGTGTCCAACGGTGTCCAACGGTGTCCAACGGTGTCCCACGTTGTCCCACGTTGTCCCACGTTGTCCCACGGTGTCCAACGATGTCCAACGGTGTCCCACGTTGTCCCACGTTGTCCCACGTTGTCCCACGTTGTCCCACGTTGTCCCACGATGTCCCACGTTGTCCCACGTTGTCCCACGTTGTCCCACGTTGTCCCACGTTGTCCCACGTTGTCCCACGTTGTCCCACGTTGTCCCACGTTGTCCCACGTTGTCCCACGTTGTCCCACGTTGTCCCACGTTGTCCCACGGTGTCCAACGGTGTCCAACGATGTCCCACGTTGTCCCACGTTGTCCCACGTTGTCCCACGTTGTCCCACGATGTCCCACGTTGTCCCACGTTGTCCCACGTTGTCCCACGTTGTCCCACGTTGTCCCACGTTGTCCCACGTTGTCCCACGTTGTCCCACGTTGTCCCACGGTGTCCAACGATGTCCAACGGTGTCCAGCGATGTCCAACGGTGTCCCACGTTGTCCCACGTTTTCCCACGTTGTCCCACGTTGTCCCACGGTGTCCAACGATGTCCAACGATGTCCAACGGTGTCCCACGTTGTCCCACGTTGTTCCATGGTTTCCCACGTTGTCCTACGTTGTCCCACGTTGTCCCACGGTGTCCAACGATGTCCAACGGTGTCCAACGGTGTCCAACGGTGTCCAACGGTGTCCCACGTTGTCCCACGTTGTCCCACGTTGTCCCACGATGTCCCACGTTGTCCCACGTTGTCCCACGTTGTCCCACGTTGTCCCACGATGTCCCACGTTGTCCCACGTTGTCCCACGTTGTCCGACGTTGTCCCACGTTGTCCCACGTTGTCCCACGTTGTCCCACGTTGTCCCACGTTGTCCCACGTTGTCCCACGGTGTCCAACGATGTCCAACGGTGTCCAACGGTGTCCCACGTTGTCCCACGTTGTCCCACGTTGTCCCACGTTGTCCCACGTTGTCCCACGTTGTCCCACGTTGTCCCACGTTGTCCAACGATGTCCAACGGTGTCCCACGTTGTCCCACGTTGTCCCACGTTGTCCCACGTTATCCCACGTTGTCCCACGTTGTCCCACGTTGTCCCACGTTGTCCCACGTTGTCCCACGTTGTCCCACGTTGTCCCACGTTGTCCCACGTTGTCCCACGTTGTCCCACGTTGTCCCACGTTGTCCCACGTTGTCCAACGTTGTCCCACGTTGTCCCACGTTGTCCCACGTTGTCCCACGTTGTCCCATGGTGTCCAACGGTGTCCCACGATGTCCCACGTTGTCCCACGTTGTCCCACGTTGTCCCACGTTGTCCCACGTTGTCCCACGTTGTCCCACGTTGTCCCACGGTGTCCAACGATGTCCAACGATGTCCAACGGTGTCCCACGTTGTCCCACGTTGTTCCATGGTTTCCCACGTTGTCCCACGTTGTCCCACGTTGTCCCACGGTGTCCAACGATGTCCAGCGGTGTCCAACGGTGTCCAACGGTGTCCAACGGTGTCCCACGTTGTCCCACGTTGTCCCACGTTGTCCCACGTTGTCCCACGTTGTCCCACGTTGTCCCACGTTGTCCCACGTTGTCCCACGGTGTCCAACGATGTCCAACGATGTCCAACGGTGTCCCACGTTGTCCCACGTTGTTCCATGGTTTCCCACGTTGTCCCACGTTGTCCCACGTTGTCCCACGGTGTCCAACGATGTCCAGCGGTGTCCAACGGTGTCCAACGGTGTCCAACGGTGTCCCACGTTGTCCCACGTTGTCCCACGTTGTCCCACGTTGTCCCACGATGTCCCACGTTGTCCCACGTTGTCCCACGTTGTCCCACGATGTCCCACGTTGTCCCACGATGTCCCACGTTGTCCCACGTTGTCCCACGTTGTCCCACGTTGTCCCACGATGTCCCACGTTGTCCCACGATGTCCCACGTTGTCCCACGTTGTCCCACGGTGTCCAACGATGTCCAAAGATGTCCAACGATGTCCAACGGTGTCCAACGGTGTCCAACGGTGTCCCACGGTGTCCAACGGTGTCCCACGTTGTCCCACGTTGTCCCACGTTGTCCCACGTTGTCCCACGATGTCGCACGTTGTCCCACGTTGTCCCACGTTGTCCCACGTTGTCCCACGTTGTCCCACGTTGTCCCACGTTGTCCCACGGTGTCCAACGATGTCCAACGGTGTCCAAAGGTGTCCCACGGTGTCCAACGGTGTCCCACGTTGTCCCACGTTGTCCCACGTTGTCCCACGTTGTCCCACGTTGTCCCACGTTGTCCCACGTTGTCCCACGGTGTCCAACGATGTCCAACGGTGTCCAAAGGTGTCCCACGGTGTCCAACGGTGTCCCACGTTGTCCCACGTTGTCCCACGTTGTCCCACGTTGTCCCACGTTGTCCCACGTTGTCCAACGATGTCCAACGGTGTCCCACGTTGTCCCACGTTGTTCCATGGTTTCCCACGTTGTCCCACGTTGTCCCACGTTGTCCCACGGTGTCCAACGATGTCCAACGGTGTCCCACGTTGTCCAACGGTGTCCCACGTTGTCCCACGTTGTCCCACGTTGTCCCACGTTGTCCCACGATGTCCCACGTTGTCCCATGTTGTCCCACGTTGTCCCACGTTGTCCCACGTTGTCCCACGTTGTCCCACGTTGTCCCACGTTGTCCCACGTTGTCCCACGTTGTCCCACGGTGTCCAACGATGTCCAACGGTGTCCAACGGTGTCCCACGGTGTCCAACGGTGTCCCACGGTGTCCAACGGTGTCCAACGATGTCCAACGGTGTCCCACGATGTCCAACGATGTCCAACGATGTCCAACGGTGTCCCACGTTGTCCCACGTTGTCCCACGTTGTCCCACGTTGTCCCACGTTGTCCCACGTTGTCCCACGTTGTCCCACGTTGTCCCACGGTGTCCAACGATGTCCAACGGTGTCCAAAGGTGTCCCACGGTGTCCAACGGTGTCCCACGTTGTCCCACGTTGTCCCACGTTGTCCCACGTTGTCCCACGTTGTCCCACGTTGTCCAACGATGTCCAACGGTGTCCCACGTTGTCCCACGTTGTTCCATGGTTTCCCACGTTGTCCCACGTTGTCCCACGTTGTCCCACGGTGTCCAACGATGTCCAACGGTGTCCCACGTTGTCCAACGGTGTCCCACGTTGTCCCACGTTGTCCCACGTTGTCCCACGTTGTCCCACGATGTCCCACGTTGTCCCATGTTGTCCCACGTTGTCCCACGTTGTCCCACGTTGTCCCACGTTGTCCCACGTTGTCCCACGTTGTCCCACGTTGTCCCACGTTGTCCCACGGTGTCCAACGATGTCCAACGGTGTCCAACGGTGTCCCACGGTGTCCAACGGTGTCCCACGTTGTCCCACGTTGTCCCACGTTGTCCCACGTTGTCCCACGTTGTCCCACGTTGTCCCACGTTGTCCCACGTTGTCCCACGTTGTCCCACGTTGTCCCACGTTGTCCCACGATGTCCCACGTTGTCCCACGTTGTCCCACGTTGTCCCACGTTGTCCCACGTTGTCCCACGTTGTCCCACGTTGTCCCACGTTGTCCCACGATGTCCCACGTTGTCCCACGTTGTCCCACGTTGTCCCACGTTGTCCCACGTTGTCCCACGTTGTCCCACGTTGTCCCACGTTGTCCCACGTTGTCCCACGGTGTCCAACGATGTCCAACGGTGTCCAGCGATGTCCAACGGTGTCCCACGTTGTCCCACGTTTTCCCACGTTGTCCTACGTTGTCCCACGGTGTCCAACGATGTCCAACGGTGTCCCACGTTGTCCAACGGTGTCCCACGTTGTCCCACGTTGTCCCACGTTGTCCCACGTTGTCCCACGATGTCCCACGTTGTCCCATGTTGTCCCACGTTGTCCCACGTTGTCCCACGTTGTCCCACGTTGTCCCACGTTGTCCCACGTTGTCCCACGTTGTCCCACGTTGTCCCACGTTGTCCCACGTTGTCCCACGTTGTCCCACGTTGTCCCACGTTGTCCCACGTTGTCCCACGTTGTCCCACGTTGTCCCACGGTGTCCAACGGTGTCCAACGATGTCCCACGTTGTCCCACGTTGTCCCACGTTGTCCCACGTTGTCCCACGATGTCCCACGTTGTCCCACGTTGTCCCACGTTGTCCCACGTTGTCCCACGTTGTCCCACGTTGTCCCACGTTGTCCCACGTTGTCCCACGTTGTCCCACGGTGTCCAACGATGTCCAACGGTGTCCAGCGATGTCCAACGGTGTCCCACGTTGTCCCACGTTTTCCCACGTTGTCCCACGTTGTCCCACGGTGTCCAACGATGTCCAACGATGTCCAACGGTGTCCCACGTTGTCCCACGTTGTTCCATGGTTTCCCACGTTGTCCTACGTTGTCCCACGTTGTCCCACGGTGTCCAACGATGTCCAACGGTGTCCAACGGTGTCCAACGGTGTCCAACGGTGTCCCACGTTGTCCCACGTTGTCCCACGTTGTCCCACGATGTCCCACGTTGTCCCACGTTGTCCCACGTTGTCCCACGTTGTCCCACGATGTCCCACGTTGTCCCACGTTGTCCCACGTTGTCCCACGTTGTCCGACGTTGTCCCACGTTGTCCCACGTTGTCCCACGTTGTCCCACGTTGTCCCACGTTGTCCCACGTTGTCCCACGGTGTCCAACGATGTCCAACGGTGTCCAACGGTGTCCCACGTTGTCCCACGTTGTCCCACGTTGTCCCACGTTGTCCCACGTTGTCCCACGTTGTCCCACGTTGTCCCACGTTGTCCAACGATGTCCAACGGTGTCCCACGTTGTCCCACGTTGTCCCACGTTGTCCCACGTTATCCCACGTTGTCCCACGTTGTCCCACGTTGTCCCACGTTGTCCCACGTTGTCCCACGTTGTCCCACGTTGTCCCACGATGTCCCACGTTGTCCCACGTTGTCCCACGTTGTCCCACGTTGTCCCACGTTGTCCAACGTTGTCCCACGTTGTCCCACGTTGTCCCACGTTGTCCCACGTTGTCCCATGGTGTCCAACGGTGTCCCACGATGTCCCACGTTGTCCCACGTTGTCCCACGTTGTCCCACGTTGTCCCACGTTGTCCCACGTTGTCCCACGTTGTCCCACGGTGTCCAACGATGTCCAACGATGTCCAACGGTGTCCCACGTTGTCCCACGTTGTTCCATGGTTTCCCACGTTGTCCCACGTTGTCCCACGTTGTCCCACGGTGTCCAACGATGTCCAGCGGTGTCCAACGGTGTCCAACGGTGTCCAACGGTGTCCCACGTTGTCCCACGTTGTCCCACGTTGTCCCACGTTGTCCCACGTTGTCCCACGTTGTCCCACGTTGTCCCACGTTGTCCCACGGTGTCCAACGATGTCCAACGATGTCCAACGGTGTCCCACGTTGTCCCACGTTGTTCCATGGTTTCCCACGTTGTCCCACGTTGTCCCACGTTGTCCCACGGTGTCCAACGATGTCCAGCGGTGTCCAACGGTGTCCAACGGTGTCCAACGGTGTCCCACGTTGTCCCACGTTGTCCCACGTTGTCCCACGTTGTCCCACGATGTCCCACGTTGTCCCACGTTGTCCCACGTTGTCCCACGATGTCCCACGTTGTCCCACGATGTCCCACGTTGTCCCACGTTGTCCCACGTTGTCCCACGTTGTCCCACGATGTCCCACGTTGTCCCACGATGTCCCACGTTGTCCCACGTTGTCCCACGGTGTCCAACGATGTCCAAAGATGTCCAACGATGTCCAACGGTGTCCAACGGTGTCCAACGGTGTCCCACGGTGTCCAACGGTGTCCCACGTTGTCCCACGTTGTCCCACGTTGTCCCACGTTGTCCCACGATGTCGCACGTTGTCCCACGTTGTCCCACGTTGTCCCACGTTGTCCCACGTTGTCCCACGTTGTCCCACGTTGTCCCACGGTGTCCAACGATGTCCAACGGTGTCCAAAGGTGTCCCACGGTGTCCAACGGTGTCCCACGTTGTCCCACGTTGTCCCACGTTGTCCCACGTTGTCCCACGTTGTCCCACGTTGTCCCACGTTGTCCCACGGTGTCCAACGATGTCCAACGGTGTCCAAAGGTGTCCCACGGTGTCCAACGGTGTCCCACGTTGTCCCACGTTGTCCCACGTTGTCCCACGTTGTCCCACGTTGTCCCACGTTGTCCAACGATGTCCAACGGTGTCCCACGTTGTCCCACGTTGTTCCATGGTTTCCCACGTTGTCCCACGTTGTCCCACGTTGTCCCACGGTGTCCAACGATGTCCAACGGTGTCCCACGTTGTCCAACGGTGTCCCACGTTGTCCCACGTTGTCCCACGTTGTCCCACGTTGTCCCACGATGTCCCACGTTGTCCCATGTTGTCCCACGTTGTCCCACGTTGTCCCACGTTGTCCCACGTTGTCCCACGTTGTCCCACGTTGTCCCACGTTGTCCCACGTTGTCCCACGGTGTCCAACGATGTCCAACGGTGTCCAACGGTGTCCCACGGTGTCCAACGGTGTCCCACGGTGTCCAACGGTGTCCAACGATGTCCAACGGTGTCCCACGATGTCCAACGATGTCCAACGATGTCCAACGGTGTCCCACGTTGTCCCACGTTGTCCCACGTTGTCCCACGTTGTCCCACGTTGTCCCACGTTGTCCCACGTTGTCCCACGTTGTCCCACGGTGTCCAACGATGTCCAACGGTGTCCAAAGGTGTCCCACGGTGTCCAACGGTGTCCCACGTTGTCCCACGTTGTCCCACGTTGTCCCACGTTGTCCCACGTTGTCCCACGTTGTCCAACGATGTCCAACGGTGTCCCACGTTGTCCCACGTTGTTCCATGGTTTCCCACGTTGTCCCACGTTGTCCCACGTTGTCCCACGGTGTCCAACGATGTCCAACGGTGTCCCACGTTGTCCAACGGTGTCCCACGTTGTCCCACGTTGTCCCACGTTGTCCCACGTTGTCCCACGATGTCCCACGTTGTCCCATGTTGTCCCACGTTGTCCCACGTTGTCCCACGTTGTCCCACGTTGTCCCACGTTGTCCCACGTTGTCCCACGTTGTCCCACGTTGTCCCACGGTGTCCAACGATGTCCAACGGTGTCCAACGGTGTCCCACGGTGTCCAACGGTGTCCCACGTTGTCCCACGTTGTCCCACGTTGTCCCACGTTGTCCCACGTTGTCCCACGTTGTCCCACGTTGTCCCACGTTGTCCCACGTTGTCCCACGTTGTCCCACGTTGTCCCACGATGTCCCACGTTGTCCCACGTTGTCCCACGTTGTCCCACGTTGTCCCACGTTGTCCCACGTTGTCCCACGTTGTCCCACGTTGTCCCACGATGTCCCACGTTGTCCCACGTTGTCCCACGTTGTCCCACGTTGTCCCACGTTGTCCCACGTTGTCCCACGTTGTCCCACGTTGTCCCACGTTGTCCCACGGTGTCCAACGATGTCCAACGGTGTCCAGCGATGTCCAACGGTGTCCCACGTTGTCCCACGTTTTCCCACGTTGTCCCACGTTGTCCCACGGTGTCCAACGATGTCCAACGGTGTCCCACGTTGTCCAACGGTGTCCCACGTTGTCCCACGTTGTCCCACGTTGTCCCACGTTGTCCCACGATGTCCCACGTTGTCCCATGTTGTCCCACGTTGTCCCACGTTGTCCCACGTTGTCCCACGTTGTCCCACGTTGTCCCACGTTGTCCCACGTTGTCCCACGTTGTCCCACGTTGTCCCACGTTGTCCCACGTTGTCCCACGTTGTCCCACGTTGTCCCACGATGTCCCACGTTGTCCCACGTTGTCCCACGTTGTCCCACGTTGTCCCACGTTGTCCCACGTTGTCCCACGTTGTCCCACGGTGTCCAACGATGTCCAACGGTGTCCAAAGGTGTCCCACGGTGTCCAACGGTGTCCCACGTTGTCCCACGTTGTCCCACGTTGTCCCACGTTGTCCCACGTTGTCCCACGTTGTCCAACGATGTCCAACGGTGTCCCACGTTGTCCCACGTTGTTCCATGGTTTCCCACGTTGTCCCACGTTGTCCCACGTTGTCCCACGGTGTCCAACGATGTCCAACGGTGTCCCACGTTGTCCAACGGTGTCCCACGTTGTCCCACGTTGTCCCACGTTGTCCCACGTTGTCCCACGATGTCCCACGTTGTCCCATGTTGTCCCACGTTGTCCCACGTTGTCCCACGTTGTCCCACGTTGTCCCACGTTGTCCCACGTTGTCCCACGTTGTCCCACGTTGTCCCACGGTGTCCAACGATGTCCAACGGTGTCCAACGGTGTCCCACGGTGTCCAACGGTGTCCCACGTTGTCCCACGTTGTCCCACGTTGTCCCACGTTGTCCCACGTTGTCCCACGTTGTCCCACGTTGTCCCACGTTGTCCCACGTTGTCCCACGTTGTCCCACGTTGTCCCACGATGTCCCACGTTGTCCCACGTTGTCCCACGTTGTCCCACGTTGTCCCACGTTGTCCCACGTTGTCCCACGTTGTCCCACGTTGTCCCACGATGTCCCACGTTGTCCCACGTTGTCCCACGTTGTCCCACGTTGTCCCACGTTGTCCCACGTTGTCCCACGTTGTCCCACGTTGTCCCACGTTGTCCCACGGTGTCCAACGATGTCCAACGGTGTCCAGCGATGTCCAACGGTGTCCCACGTTGTCCCACGTTTTCCCACGTTGTCCCACGTTGTCCCACGGTGTCCAACGATGTCCAACGATGTCCAACGGTGTCCCACGTTGTCCCACGTTGTTCCATGGTTTCCCACGTTGTCCTACGTTGTCCCACGTTGTCCCACGGTGTCCAACGATGTCCAACGGTGTCCAACGGTGTCCAACGGTGTCCAACGGTGTCCCACGTTGTCCCACGTTGTCCCACGTTGTCCCACGCTGTCCCACGTTGTCCCACGTTGTCCCACGTTGTCCCACGTTGTCCCACGATGTCCCACGTTGTCCCACGTTGTCCCACGTTGTCCCACGTTGTCCGACGTTGTCCCACGTTGTCCCACGTTGTCCCACGTTGTCCCACGTTGTCCCACGTTGTCCCACGTTGTCCCACGGTGTCCAACGATGTCCAACGGTGTCCAACGGTGTCCCACGTTGTCCCACGTTGTCCCACGTTGTCCCACGTTGTCCCACGTTGTCCCACGTTGTCCAACGATGTCCAACGGTGTCCCACGTTGTCCCACGTTGTCCCACGTTGTCCCACGTTGTCCCACGTTGTCCCACGTTGTCCCACGTTGTCCCACGTTGTCCCACGTTGTCCCACGTTGTCCCACGTTGTCCCACGATGTCCCACGTTGTCCCACGTTGTCCCACGTTGTCCCACGTTGTCCCACGTTGTCCAACGTTGTCCCACGTTGTCCCACGTTATCCCACGTTGTCCCACGTTGTCCCACGGTGTCCAACGGTGTCCCACGATGTCCCACGTTGTCCCACGTTGTCCCACGTTGTCCCACGTTGTCCCACGTTGTCCCACGTTGTCCCACGGTGTCCAACGATGTCCAACGATGTCCAACGGTGTCCCACGTTGTCCCACGTTGTTCCATGGTTTCCCACGTTGTCCCACGTTGTCCCACGTTGTCCCACGGTGTCCAACGATGTCCAGCGGTGTCCAACGGTGTCCAACGGTGTCCAACGGTGTCCCACGTTGTCCCACGTTGTCCCACGTTGTCCCACGTTGTCCCACGTTGTCCCACGTTGTCCCACGTTGTCCCACGGTGTCCAACGATGTCCAACGATGTCCAACGGTGTCCCACGTTGTCCCACGTTGTTCCATGGTTTCCCACGTTGTCCCACGTTGTCCCACGTTGTCCCACGGGGTCCAACGATGTCCAGCGGTGTCCAACGGTGTCCAACGGTGTCCAACGGTGTCCCACGTTGTCCCACGTTGTCCCACGTTGTCCCACGTTGTCCCACGATGTCCCACGTTGTCCCACGTTGTCCCACGTTGTCCCACGTTGTCCCACGTTGTCCCACGTTGTCCCACGTTGTCCCACGTTGTCCCACGTTGTCCCACGTTGTCCCACGTTGTCCCACGTTGTCCCACGGTGTCCAACGATGTCCAACGGTGTCCAAAGGTGTCCCACGGTGTCCAACGGTGTCCCACGTTGTCCCACGTTGTCCCACGTTGTCCCACGTTGTCCCACGTTGTCCCACGTTGTCCCACGTTGTCCCACGGTGTCCAACGATGTCCAACGGTGTCCAAAGGTGTCCCACGGTGTCCAACGGTGTCCCACGTTGTCCCACGTTGTCCCACGTTGTCCCACGTTGTCCCACGTTGTCCCACGTTGTCCAACGATGTCCAACGGTGTCCCACGTTGTCCCACGTTGTTCCATGGTTTCCCACGTTGTCCCACGTTGTCCCACGTTGTCCCACGGTGTCCAACGATGTCCAACGGTGTCCCACGTTGTCCAACGGTGTCCCACGTTGTCCCACGTTGTCCCACGTTGTCCCACGTTGTCCCACGATGTCCCACGTTGTCCCATGTTGTCCCACGTTGTCCCACGTTGTCCCACGTTGTCCCACGTTGTTCCATGGTTTCCCACGTTGTCCCACGTTGTCCCACGGTGTCCAACGATGTCCAACGGTGTCCCACGTTGTCCAACGGTGTCCCACGTTGTCCCACGTTGTCCCACGTTGTCCCACGTTGTCCCACGATGTCCCACGTTGTCCCATGTTGTCCCACGTTGTCCCACGTTGTCCCACGTTGTCCCACGTTGTCCCACGGTGTCCAACGATGTCCAACGGTGTCCCACGTTGTCCAACGGTGTCCCACGTTGTCCCACGTTGTCCCACGTTGTCCCACGTTGTCCCACGATGTCCCACGTTGTCCCACGTTGTCCCACGTTGTCCCACGTTGTCCCACGTTGTCCCACGTTGTCCCACGTTGTCCCACGTTGTCCCACGTTGTCCCACGTTGTCCCACGGTGTCCAACGATGTCCAACGGTGTCCAACGGTGTCCCACGTTGTCCAACGGTGTCCCACGTTGTCCCACGTTGTCCCACGTTGTCCCACGTTGTCCCACGTTGTCCCACGTTGTCCCACGTTGTCCCACGTTGTCCCACGTTGTCCCACGTTGTCCCACGTTGTCCCACGTTGTCCCACGTTGTCCCACGTTGTCCCACGTTGTCCCACGTTGTCCCACGTTGTCCCACGGTGTCCAACGATGTCCAACGATGTCCAACGGTGTCCCACGTTGTCCCACGTTGTTCCATGGTTTCCCACGTTGTCCCACGTTGTCCCACGTTGTCCCACGGTGTCCAACGATGTCCAACGGTGTCCAACGGTGTCCAACGGTGTCCAACGGTGTCCCACGTTGTCCCACGTTGTCCCACGTTGTCCCACGGTGTCCAACGATGTCCAACGGTGTCCCACGTTGTCCCACGTTGTCCCACGTTGTCCCACGTTGTCCCACGTTGTCCCACGATGTCCCACGTTGTCCCACGTTGTCCCACGTTGTCCCACGTTGTCCCACGGTGTCCAACGATGTCCAACGGTGTCCCACGGTGTCCAACGGTGTCCAACGGTGTCCCAAGTTGTCCCACGTTGTCCCACGTTGTCCCACGGTGTCCAACGATGTCCAACGGTGTCCCACGTTGTCCCACGGTGTCCAACGATGTCCAACGGTGTCCCACGTTGTCCAACGGTGTCCCACGTTGTCCAACGGTGTCCCACGTTGTCCCACGTTGTCCCACGTTGTCCCACGTTGTCCCACGTTGTCCCACGTTGTCCCACGTTGTCCTACGTTGTCCCACGTTGTCCCACGTTGTCCCACGTTGTCCCACGTTGTCCCACGGTGTCCAACGATGTCCAACGGTGTCCAACGGTGTCCCACGGTGTCCAACGGTGTCCCACGTTGTCCCACGTTGTCCCACGTTGTCCCACGGTGTCCCACGTTGTCCCACGTTGTCCAACGATGTCCAACGGTGTCCCACGTTGTCCCACGTTGTTCCATGGTTTCCCACGTTGTCCCACGTTGTCCCACGTTGTCCCACGGTGTCCAACGATGTCCAACGATGTCCAACGGTGTCCCACGATGTCCAACGATGTCCAACGATGTCCAACGGTGTCCAACGATGTCCAACGGTGTCCAACGATGTCCAACGATGTCCAACGGTGTCCCACGATGTCCAACGATGTCCAACGATGTCCAACGGTGTCCAACGGTGTCCAACGGTGTCCCACGGTGTCCAACGGTGTCCCACGTTGTCCCACGTTGTCCCACGTTGTCCCACGTTGTCCCACGTTGTCCCACGTTGTCCCACGTTGTCCCACGTTGTCCCACGGTGTCCAACGATGTCCAACGGTGTCCCACGTTGTCCAACGGTGTCCCACGTTGTCCCACGTTGTCCCACGTTGTCCCACGTTGTCCCACGTTGTCCCACGTTGTCCCACGTTGTCCCACGTTGTCCCACGTTGTCCCACGTTGTCCCACGTTGTCCCACGTTGTCCCACGTTGTCCCACGGTGTCCAACGATGTCCAACGGTGTCCAACGGTGTCCCACGGTGTCCAACGGTGTCCCACGTTGTCCCACGTTGTCCCACGTTGTCCCACGTTGTCCCACGTTGTCCCACGTTGTCCCACGTTGTCCAACGATGTCCAACGGTGTCCCACGTTGTCCCACGTTGTTCCATGGTTTCCCACGTTGTCCCACGTTGTCCCACGTTGTCCCCCGTTGTCCCACGTTGTCCCACGGTGTCCAACGATGTCCAACGGTGTCCCACGTTGTCCCACGTTGTCCCACGTTGTCCCACGTTGTCCCACGTTGTCCCACGATGTCCCACGTTGTCCCACGTTGTCCCACGTTGTCCCACGTTGTCCCACGTTGTCCCACGTTGTCCCACGTTGTCCCACGTGGTCCCACGTTGTCCAACGATGTCCAACGGTGTCCCACGTTGTCCCACGTTGTCCCACGTTGTCCCACGTTGTCCCACGTTGTCCCACGTTGTCCCACGTTGTCCCACGTTGTCCCACGTTGTCCCACGTTGTCCCACGGTGTCCAACGATGTCCAACGGTGTCCAACGGTGTCCCACGGTGTCCAACGGTGTCCCACGTTGTCCCACGTTGTCCCACGATGTCCCACGTTGTCCCACGTTGTCCCACGTTGTCCCACGTTGTCCCACGTTGTCCCACGTTGTCCCACGTTGTCCCACGTTGTCCCACGGTGTCCAACGATGTCCAACGGTGTCCAACGGTGTCCCACGGTGTCCAACGGTGTCCCACGTTGTCCCACGTTGTCCCACGTTGTCCCACGTTGTCCCACGTTGTCCCACGTTGTCCCACGTTGTCCAACGATGTCCAACGGTGTCCCACGTTGTCCCACGTTGTTCCATGGTTTCATACGTTGTCCCACGTTGTCCCACGTAGTCCCACGGTGTCCAACGATGTCCAACGGTGTCCAACGGTGTCCAACGGTGTCCAACGGTGTCCCACGTTGTCCCACGTTGTCCCACGTTGTCCCACGTTGTCCAACGATGTCCAACGGTGTCCCACGTTGTCCCACGTTGTCCCACGATGTCCCACGTTGTCCCACGTTGTCCCACGTTGTCCCACGTTGTCCCACGTTGTCCCACGTTGTCCCACGTTGTCCCACGTTGTCCCACGTTGTCCCACGTTGTCCCACGTTGTCCCACGTTGTCCCACGTTGTCCCACGTTGTCCCACGGTGTCCAACGGTGTCCAACGATGTCCCACGTTGTCCCACGTTGTCCCACGTTGTCCCACGATGTCCCACGTTGTCCCACGTTGTCCCACGTTGTCCCACGTTGTCCCACGGTGTCCAACGATGTCCAACGGTGTCCAACGGTGTCCCACGGTGTCCAACGGTGTCCCACGTTGTCCCACGTTGTCCCACGTTGTCCCACGTTGTCCCACGTTGTCCCACGATATCCCACGTTGTCCCACGTTGTCCGACGTTGTCCCACGTTGTCCCACGTTGTCCCACGTTGTCCCACGGTGTCCAACGATGTCCAACGATGTCCAACGGTTTCCCACGTTGTCCCACGTTGTTCCATGGTTTCCCACGTTGTCCCACGTTGTCCCACGTTGTCCCACGTTGTCCCACGTTGTCCCACGTTGTCCCACGTTGTCCCACGTTGTCCCACGTTGTCCCACGGTGTCCAACGGTGTCCAACGATGTCCAACGGTGTCCCACGATGTCCAACGATGTCCAACGATGTCCAACGGTGTCCCACGTTGTCCCACGTTGTCCCACGTTGTCCCACGTTGTCCCACGTTGTCCCACGTTGTCCCACGTTGTCCCACGTTGTCCCACGTTGTCCCACGGTGTCCAACGATGTCCAACGGTGTCCAAAGGTGTCCCACGGTGTCCAACGGTGTCCCACGTTGTCCCACGTTGTCCCACGTTGTCCCACGTTGTCCCACGTTGTCCCACGTTGTCCAACGATGTCCAACGGTGTCCCACGTTGTCCCACGTTGTTCCATGGTTTCCCACGTTGTCCCACGTTGTCCCACGTTGTCCCACGGTGTCCAACGATGTCCAACGGTGTCCCACGTTGTCCAACGGTGTCCCACGTTGTCCCACGTTGTCCCACGTTGTCCCACGTTGTCCCACGATGTCCCACGTTGTCCCATGTTGTCCCACGTTGTCCCACGTTGTCCCACGTTGTCCCACGTTGTCCCACGTTGTCCCACGTTGTCCCACGTTGTCCCACGTTGTCCCACGGTGTCCAACGATGTCCAACGGTGTCCAACGGTGTCCCACGGTGTCCAACGGTGTCCCACGTTGTCCCACGTTGTCCCACGTTGTCCCACGTTGTCCCACGTTGTCCCACGTTGTCCCACGTTGTCCCACGTTGTCCCACGTTGTCCCACGTTGTCCCACGTTGTCCCACGATGTCCCACGTTGTCCCACGTTGTCCCACGTTGTCCCACGTTGTCCCACGTTGTTCCACGTTGTCCCACGTTGTCCCACGTTGTCCCACGTTGTCCCACGGTGTCCAACGATGTCCAACGGTGTCCAGCGATGTCCAACGGTGTCCCACGTTGTCCCACGTTTTCCCACGTTGCCCCACGTTGTCCCACGGTGTCCAGCGATGTCCAACGATGTCCAACGGTGTCCCACGTTGTCCCACGTTGTTCCATGGTTTCCCACGTTGTCCCACGTTGTCCCACGTTGTCCCACGGTGTCCAACGATGTCCAACGGTGTCCAACGGTGTCCCACGTTGTCCCACGTTGTCCCACGTTGTCCCACGTTGTCCCACGTGGTCCCACGTTGTCCCACGTTGTCCCACGGTGTCCAACGATGTCCAACGGTGTCCCACGTTGTCCAACGGTGTCCCACGTTGTCCCACGTTGTCCCACGTTGTCCCACGTTGTCCCACGATGTCCCACGTTGTCCCACGTTGTCCCACGTTGTCCCACGTTGTCCCACGTTGTCCCACGTTGTCCCACGTTGTCCCACGTTGTCCCACGTTGTCCCACGTTGTCCCACGGTGTCCAACGATGTCCAACGGTGTCCAACGGTGTCCCACGTTGTCCAACGGTGTCCCACGTTGTCCCACGTTGTCCCACGTTGTCCCACGTTGTCCCACGTTGTCCCACGTTGTCCCACGTTGTCCCACGTTGTCCCACGTTGTCCCACGTTGTCCCACGTTGTCCCACGTTGTCCCACGTTGTCCCACGTTGTCCCACGTTGTCCCACGGTGTCCAACGATGTCCAACGATGTCCAACGGTGTCCCACGTTGTCCCACGTTGTTCCATGGTTTCCCACGTTGTCCCACGTTGTCCCACGTTGTCCCACGGTGTCCAACGATGTCCAACGGTGTCCAACGGTGTCCAACGGTGTCCAACGGTGTCCCACGTTGTCCCACGTTGTCCCACGTTGTCCCACGGTGTCCAACGATGTCCAACGGTGTCCCACGTTGTCCCACGTTGTCCCACGTTGTCCCACGTTGTCCCACGTTGTCCCACGATGTCCCACGTTGTCCCACGTTGTCCCACGTTGTCCCACGTTGTCCCACGGTGTCCAACGATGTCCAACGGTGTCCAACGGTGTCCAACGGTGTCCAACGGTGTCCCAAGTTGTCCCACGTTGTCCCACGTTGTCCCACGGTGTCCAACGATGTCCCACGGTGTCCCACGTTGTCCCACGGTGTCCAACGATGTCCAACGGTGTCCCACGTTGTCCAACGGTGTCCCACGTTGTCCAACGGTGTCCCACGTTGTCCCACGTTGTCCCACGTTGTCCCACGTTGTCCCACGTTGTCCCACGTTGTCCCACGTTGTCCTACGTTGTCCCACGTTGTCCCACGTTGTCCCACGTTGTCCCACGTTGTCCCACGGTGTCCAACGATGTCCAACGGTGTCCAACGGTGTCCCACGGTGTCCAACGGTGTCCCACGTTGTCCCACGTTGTCCCACGTTGTCCCACGGTGTCCCACGTTGTCCCACGTTGTCCAACGATGTCCAACGGTGTCCCACGTTGTCCCACGTTGTTCCATGGTTTCCCACGTTGTCCCACGTTGTCCCACGTTGTCCCACGGTGTCCAACGATGTCCAACGATGTCCAACGGTGTCCCACGATGTCCAACGATGTCCAACGATGTCCAACGGTGTCCAACGATGTCCAACGGTGTCCAACGATGTCCAACGATGTCCAACGGTGTCCCACGATGTCCAACGATGTCCAACGATGTCCAACGGTGTCCCACGTTGTCCCACGTTGTCCCACGTTGTCCCACGTTGTCCTACGTTGTCCCACGTTGTCCCACGTTGTCCCACGTTGTCCCACGTTGTCCCACGGTGTCCAACGATGTCCAACGGTGTCCAACGGTGTCCCACGTTGTCCAACGGTGTCCCACGTTGTCCCACGTTGTCCCACGTTGTCCCACGTTGTCCCACGTTGTCCCACGTTGTCCCACGTTGTCCCACGTTGTCCCACGTTGTCCCACGTTGTCCCACGTTGTCCCACGTTGTCCCACGTTGTCCCACGTTGTCCCACGGTGTCCAACGATGTCCAACGATGTCCAACGGTGTCCCACGTTGTCCCACGTTGTTCCATGGTTTCCCACGTTGTCCCACGTTGTCCCACGTTGTCCCACGGTGTCCAACGATGTCCAACGGTGTCCAACGGTGTCCAACGGTGTCCAACGGTGTCCCACGTTGTCCCACGTTGTCCCACGTTGTCCCACGGTGTCCAACGATGTCCAACGGTGTCCCACGTTGTCCCACGTTGTCCCACGTTGTCCCACGTTGTCCCACGTTGTCCCACGATGTCCCACGTTGTCCCACGTTGTCCCACGTTGTCCCACGTTGTCCCACGGTGTCCAACGATGTCCAACGGTGTCCAACGGTGTCCAACGGTGTCCAACGGTGTCCCAAGTTGTCCCACGTTGTCCCACGTTGTCCCACGGTGTCCAACGATGTCCAACGGTGTCCCACGTTGTCCCACGGTGTCCAACGATGTCCAACGGTGTCCCACGTTGTCCAACGGTGTCCCACGTTGTCCAACGGTGTCCCACGTTGTCCCACGTTGTCCCACGTTGTCCCACGTTGTCCCACGTTGTCCCACGTTGTCCCACGTTGTCCTACGTTGTCCCACGTTGTCCCACGTTGTCCCACGTTGTCCCACGTTGTCCCACGGTGTCCAACGATGTCCAACGGTGTCCAACGGTGTCCCACGGTGTCCAACGGTGTCCCACGTTGTCCCACGTTGTCCCACGTTGTCCCACGGTGTCCCACGTTGTCCCACGTTGTCCAACGATGTCCAACGGTGTCCCACGTTGTCCCACGTTGTTCCATGGTTTCCCACGTTGTCCCACGTTGTCCCACGTTGTCCCACGGTGTCCAACGATGTCCAACGATGTCCAACGGTGTCCCACGATGTCCAACGATGTCCAACGATGTCCAACGGTGTCCAACGATGTCCAACGGTGTCCAACGATGTCCAACGATGTCCAACGGTGTCCCACGATGTCCAACGATGTCCAACGATGTCCAACGGTGTCCAACGGTGTCCAACGGTGTCCCACGGTGTCCAACGGTGTCCCACGTTGTCCCACGTTGTCCCACGTTGTCCCACGTTGTCCCACGTTGTCCCACGTTGTCCCACGTTGTCCCACGTTGTCCCACGGTGTCCAACGATGTCCAACGGTGTCCCACGTTGTCCAACGGTGTCCCACGTTGTCCCACGTTGTCCCACGTTGTCCCACGTTGTCCCACGTTGTCCCACGTTGTCCCACGTTGTCCCACGTTGTCCCACGTTGTCCCACGTTGTCCCACGTTGTCCCACGTTGTCCCACGTTGTCCCACGGTGTCCAACGATGTCCAACGGTGTCCAACGGTGTCCCACGGTGTCCAACGGTGTCCCACGTTGTCCCACGTTGTCCCACGTTGTCCCACGTTGTCCCACGTTGTCCCACGTTGTCCCACGTTGTCCCACGTTGTCCAACGATGTCCAACGGTGTCCCACGTTGTCCCACGTTGTTCCATGGTTTCCCACGTTGTCCCACGTTGTCCCACGTTGTCCCACGTTGTCCCACGTTGTCCCACGGTGTCCAACGATGTCCAACGGTGTCCCACGTTGTCCCACGTTGTCCCACGTTGTCCCACGTTGTCCCACGTTGTCCCACGATGTCCCACGTTGTCCCACGTTGTCCCACGTTGTCCCACGTTGTCCCACGTTGTCCCACGTTGTCCCACGTTGTCCCACGTGGTCCCACGTTGTCCAACGATGTCCAACGGTGTCCCACGTTGTCCCACGGTGTCCCACGTTGTCCCACGTTGTCCCACGTTGTCCCACGTTGTCCCACGATGTCCCACGTTGTCCCACGTTGTCCCACGTTGTCCCACGTTGTCCCACGTTGTCCCACGTTGTCCCACGTTGTCCCACGTTGTCCCACGTTGTCCCACGTTGTCCCACGTTGTCCCACGGTGTCCAACGATGTCCAACGGTGTCCAACGGTGTCCCACGGTGTCCAACGGTGTCCCACGTTGTCCCACGTTGTCCCACGTTGTCCCACGTTGTCCCACGTTGTCCCACGTTGTCCCACGTTGTCCAACGATGTCCAACGGTGTCCCACGTTGTCCCACGTTGTTCCATGGTTTCATACGTTGTCCCACGTTGTCCCACGTTGTCCCACGTTGTCCCACGTTGTCCCACGTTGTCCCACGTTGTCCCACGTTGTCCCACGGTGTCCAACGGTGTCCAACGATGTCCCACGTTGTCCCACGTTGTCCCACGTTGTCCCACGATGTCCCACGTTGTCCCACGTTGTCCCACGTTGTCCCACGTTGTCCCACGGTGTCCAACGATGTCCAACGGTGTCCAACGGTGTCCCACGGTGTCCAACGGTGTCCCACGTTGTCCCACGTTGTCCCACGTTGTCCCACGTTGTCCCACGTTGTCCCACGATGTCCCACGTTGTCCCACGTTGTCCGACGTTGTCCCACGTTGTCCCACGTTGTCCCACGTTGTCCCACGGTGTCCAACGATGTCCAACGATGTCCAACGGTGTCCCACGTTGTCCCACGTTGTTCCATGGTTTCCCACGTTGTCCCACGTTGTCCCACGTTGTCCCACGTTGTCCCACGTTGTCCCACGTTGTCCCACGTTGTTCCACGTTGTCCCACGTTGTCCCACGGTGTCCAACGATGTCCAACGGTGTCCAGCGATGTCCAACGGTGTCCCACGTTGTCCCACGTTTTCCCACGTTGTCCCACGTTGTCCCACGGTGTCCAACGGTGTCCAGCGATGTCCAACGGTGTCCCACGTTGTCCCACGGTGTCCAACGATGTCCAACGATGTCCAACGGTGTCCCACGTTGTCCCACGTTGTTCCATGGTTTCCCACGTTGTCCCACGTTGTCCCACGTTGTCCCACGTTGTCCCACGTTGTCCCACGTTGTCCCACGTTGTCCCACGTTGTCCCACGTTGTCCAACGATGTCCAACGGTGTCCCACGTTGTCCCACGTTGTTCCATGGTTTCCCACGTTGTCCCACGTTGTCCCACGTTGTCCCACGTTGTCCCACGTTGTCCCACGTTGTCCCACGGTGTCCAACGATGTCCAACGGTGTCCCACGTTGTCCCACGTTGTCCCACGTTGTCCCACGTTGTCCCACGTTGTCCCACGATGTCCCACGTTGTCCCACGTTGTCCCACGTTGTCCCACGTTGTCCCACGTTGTCCCACGTTGTCCCACGTTGTCCCACGTGGTCCCAAGTTGTCCCACGTTGTCCCACGGTGTCCAACGATGTCCAACGGTGTCCCACGTTGTCCAACGGTGTCCCACGTTGTCCCATGTTGTCCCACGATGTCCCACGTTGTCCCACGTTGTCCCACGTTGTCCCACGTTGTCCCACGTTGTCCCACGTTGTCCCACGTTGTCCCACGTTGTCCAACGGTGTCCAACGGTGTCCCACGGTGTCCAACGGTGTCCCACGTTGTCCCACGTTGTCCCACGTTGTCCCACGTTGTCCCACGTTGTCCCACGTTGTCCCACGTTGTCCAACGATGTCCAACGGTGTCCCACGTTGTCCCACGTTGTTCCATGGTTTCCCACGTTGTCCCACGTTGTCCCACGGTGTCCAACGTTGTCCCACGTTGTTCCATGGTTTCCCACGTTGTCCCACGTTGTCCCACGTTGTCCCACGTTGTCCCACGGTGTCCAACGATGTCCAACGGTGTCCCACGTTGTCCCACGTTGTCCCACGTTGTTCCACGTTGTCCCACGATGTCCCACGTTGTCCCACGTTGTCCCACGTTGTCCCACGTTGTCCCACGTTGTCCCACGTTGTCCCACGTTGTCCCACGTGGTCCCACGTTGTCCCACGTTGTCCCACGGTGTCCAACGATGTCCAACGGTGTCCCACGTTGTCCAACGGTGTCCCACGTTGTCCCACGTTGTCCCACGTTGTCCCATGTTGTCCCACGATGTCCCACGTTGTCCCACGTTGTCCCACGTTGTCCCACGTTGTCCCACGTTGTCCCACGTTGTCCCACGTTGTCCCACGTTGTCCCACGTTGTCCCACGTTGTCCCACGTTGTCCCACGGTGTCCAACGATGTCCAACGGTGTCCAACGGTGTCCCACGGTGTCCAACGGTGTCCCACGTTGTCCCACGTTGTCCCACGTTGTCCCACGTTGTCCCACGTTGTCCCACGTTGTCCCACGTTGTCCAACGATGTCCAACGGTGTCCCACGTTGTCCCACGTTGTTCCATGGTTTCCCACGTTGTCCCACGTTGTCCCACGGTGTCCAACGTTGTCCCACGTTGTTCCATGGTTTCCCACGTTGTCCCACGTTGTCCCACGTTGTCCAACGATGTCCAACGGTGTCCAACGGTGTCCCACGGTGTCCAACGGTGTCCCACGTTGTCCCACGTTGTCCCACGTTTCCCACGTTGTCCCACGTTGTCCCACGTTGTCCCACGTTCTCCAACGATGTCCAACGGTGTCCCACGTTGTCCCACGTTGTTCCATGGTTTCCCACGTTGTCCCACGTTGTCCCACGTTGTCCCACGGTGTCCAACGATGTCCAACGGTGTCCAACGGTGTCCAACGGTGTCCAACGGTGTCCCACGTTGTCCCACGTTGTCCCACGTTGTCCCACGTTGTCCAACGATGTCCAACGGTGTCCCACGTTGTCCCACGTTGTCCCACGATGTCCCACGTTGTCCCACGTTGTCCCACGTTGTCCCACGTTGTCCCACGTTGTCCCACGTTGTCCCACGTTGTCCCACGTTGTCCCACGTTGTCCCACGTTGTCCCACGTTGTCCCACGTTGTCCCACGTTGTCCCACGGTGTCCAACGGTGTCCAACGGTGTCCAACGGTGTCCCACGGTGTCCAACGGTGTCCCACGTTGTCCCACGTTGTCCCACGTTGTCCCGCGTTGTCCCACGTTGTCCCACGATGTCCCACGTTGTCCCACGTTGTCCGACGTTGTCCCACGTTGTCCGACGTTGTCCCACGTTGTCCCACGTTGTCCCACGTTGTCCCACGGTGTCCAACGATGTCCAACGATGTCCAACGGTGTCCCACGTTGTCCCACGTTGTTCCATGTTTTCCCACGTTGTCCCACGTTGTCCCACGTTGTCCCACGGTGTCCAACGTTGTCCCACGTTGTCCCACGTTGTCCCACGTTGTCCCACGTTGTCCCACGGTGTCCAACGATGTCCAACGGTGTCCAGCGATGTCCAACGGTGTCCCACGTTGTCCCACGTTTTCCCACGTTGTCCCACGTTGTCCCACGTTGTCCCACGGTGTCCAACGATGTCCAACGATGTCCAACGGTGTCCCACGTTGTCCCACGTTGTTCCATGGTTTCCCACGTTGTCCCACGTTGTCCCACGTTGTCCCACGTTGTCCCACGTTGTCCCACGTTGTCCCACGTTGTCCCACGTTGTCCCACGTTGTCCCACGGTGTCCAACGATGTCCAACGGTGTCCAGCGATGTCCAACGGTGTCCCACGTTGTCCCACGTTTTCCCACGTTGTCCCACGTTGTCCCACGGTGTCCAACGGTGTCCAGCGATGTCCAACGGTGTCCCACGTTGTCCCACGTTGTCCCACGTTGTCCCACGTTGTCCCACGTTGTCCCACGTTGTCCCACGTTGTCCCACGGTGTCCAACGATGTCCAACGATGTCCAACGGTGTCCAACGGTGTCCCACGGTGTCCAACGGTGTCCCACGTTGTCCCACGTTGTCCCACGTTGTCCCACGTTGTCCCACGTTGTCCCACGTTGTCCCACGTTGTCCCACGTTGTCCCACGTTGTCCCACGTTGTCCCACGTTGTCCCACGATGTCCCACGTTGTCCCACGTTGTCCCACGTTGTCCCACGTTGTCCCACGTTGTTCCACGTTGTCCCACGTTGTCCCACGTTGTCCCACGTTGTCCCACGGTGTCCAACGATGTCCAACGGTGTCCAGCGATGTCCAACGGTGTCCCACGTTGTCCCACGTTTTCCCACGTTGCCCCACGTTGTCCCACGGTGTCCAGCGATGTCCAACGATGTCCAACGGTGTCCCACGTTGTCCCACGTTGTTCCATGGTTTCCCACGTTGTCCCACGTTGTCCCACGTTGTCCCACGGTGTCCAACGATGTCCAACGGTGTCCAACGGTGTCCCACGTTGTCCCACGTTGTCCCACGTTGTCCCACGTTGTCCCACGTGGTCCCACGTTGTCCCACGTTGTCCCACGGTGTCCAACGATGTCCAACGGTGTCCCACGTTGTCCAACGGTGTCCCACGTTGTCCCACGTTGTCCCACGTTGTCCCACGTTGTCCCACGATGTCCCACGTTGTCCCACGTTGTCCCACGTTGTCCCACGTTGTCCCACGTTGTCCCACGTTGTCCCACGTTGTCCCACGTTGTCCCACGTTGTCCCACGTTGTCCCACGGTGTCCAACGATGTCCAACGGTGTCCAACGGTGTCCCACGTTGTCCAACGGTGTCCCACGTTGTCCCACGTTGTCCCACGTTGTCCCACGTTGTCCCACGTTGTCCCACGTTGTCCCACGTTGTCCCACGTTGTCCCACGTTGTCCCACGTTGTCCCACGTTGTCCCACGTTGTCCCACGTTGTCCCACGTTGTCCCACGTTGTCCCACGGTGTCCAACGATGTCCAACGATGTCCAACGGTGTCCCACGTTGTCCCACGTTGTTCCATGGTTTCCCACGTTGTCCCACGTTGTCCCACGTTGTCCCACGGTGTCCAACGATGTCCAACGGTGTCCAACGGTGTCCAACGGTGTCCAACGGTGTCCCACGTTGTCCCACGTTGTCCCACGTTGTCCCACGGTGTCCAACGATGTCCAACGGTGTCCCACGTTGTCCCACGTTGTCCCACGTTGTCCCACGTTGTCCCACGTTGTCCCACGATGTCCCACGTTGTCCCACGTTGTCCCACGTTGTCCCACGTTGTCCCACGGTGTCCAACGATGTCCAACGGTGTCCAACGGTGTCCAACGGTGTCCAACGGTGTCCCAAGTTGTCCCACGTTGTCCCACGTTGTCCCACGGTGTCCAACGATGTCCAACGGTGTCCCACGTTGTCCCACGGTGTCCAACGATGTCCAACGGTGTCCCACGTTGTCCAACGGTGTCCCACGTTGTCCAACGGTGTCCCACGTTGTCCCACGTTGTCCCACGTTGTCCCACGTTGTCCCACGTTGTCCCACGTTGTCCCACGTTGTCCTACGTTGTCCCACGTTGTCCCACGTTGTCCCACGTTGTCCCACGTTGTCCCACGGTGTCCAACGATGTCCAACGGTGTCCAACGGTGTCCCACGGTGTCCAACGGTGTCCCACGTTGTCCCACGTTGTCCCACGTTGTCCCACGGTGTCCCACGTTGTCCCACGTTGTCCAACGATGTCCAACGGTGTCCCACGTTGTCCCACGTTGTTCCATGGTTTCCCACGTTGTCCCACGTTGTCCCACGTTGTCCCACGGTGTCCAACGATGTCCAACGATGTCCAACGGTGTCCCACGATGTCCAACGATGTCCAACGATGTCCAACGGTGTCCAACGATGTCCAACGGTGTCCAACGATGTCCAACGATGTCCAACGGTGTCCCACGATGTCCAACGATGTCCAACGATGTCCAACGGTGTCCAACGGTGTCCAACGGTGTCCCACGGTGTCCAACGGTGTCCCACGTTGTCCCACGTTGTCCCACGTTGTCCCACGTTGTCCCACGTTGTCCCACGTTGTCCCACGTTGTCCCACGGTGTCCAACGATGTCCAACGGTGTCCCACGTTGTCCAACGGTGTCCCACGTTGTCCCACGTTGTCCCACGTTGTCCCACGTTGTCCCACGTTGTCCCACGTTGTCCCACGTTGTCCCACGTTGTCCCACGTTGTCCCACGTTGTCCCACGTTTTCCCACGTTGCCCCACGTTGTCCCACGGTGTCCAGCGATGTCCAACGATGTCCAACGGTGTCCCACGTTGTCCCACGTTGTTCCATGGTTTCCCACGTTGTCCCACGTTGTCCCACGTTGTCCCACGGTGTCCAACGATGTCCAACGGTGTCCAACGGTGTCCCACGTTGTCCCACGTTGTCCCACGTTGTCCCACGTTGTCCCACGTGGTCCCACGTTGTCCCACGTTGTCCCACGGTGTCCAACGATGTCCAACGGTGTCCCACGTTGTCCAACGGTGTCCCACGTTGTCCCACGTTGTCCCACGTTGTCCCACGTTGTCCCACGATGTCCCACGTTGTCCCACGTTGTCCCACGTTGTCCCACGTTGTCCCACGTTGTCCCACGTTGTCCCACGTTGTCCCACGTTGTCCCACGTTGTCCCACGTTGTCCCACGGTGTCCAACGATGTCCAACGGTGTCCAACGGTGTCCCACGTTGTCCAACGGTGTCCCACGTTGTCCCACGTTGTCCCACGTTGTCCCACGTTGTCCCACGTTGTCCCACGTTGTCCCACGTTGTCCCACGTTGTCCCACGTTGTCCCACGTTGTCCCACGTTGTCCCACGTTGTCCCACGTTGTCCCACGTTGTCCCACGTTGTCCCACGGTGTCCAACGATGTCCAACGATGTCCAACGGTGTCCCACGTTGTCCCACGTTGTTCCATGGTTTCCCACGTTGTCCCACGTTGTCCCACGTTGTCCCACGGTGTCCAACGATGTCCAACGGTGTCCAACGGTGTCCAACGGTGTCCAACGGTGTCCCACGTTGTCCCACGTTGTCCCACGTTGTCCCACGGTGTCCAACGATGTCCAACGGTGTCCCACGTTGTCCCACGTTGTCCCACGTTGTCCCACGTTGTCCCACGTTGTCCCACGATGTCCCACGTTGTCCCACGTTGTCCCACGTTGTCCCACGTTGTCCCACGTTGTCCCACGATGTCCCACGTTGTCCCACGTTGTCCCACGTTGTCCCACGTTGTCCCACGTTGTCCCACGTTGTCCCACGGTGTCCAACGATGTCCAACGGTGTCCCACGTTGTCCCACGTTGTCCCACGTTGTCCCACGTTGTCCCACGTTGTCCCACGTTGTCCTACGTTGTCCCACGTTGTCCCACGTTGTCCCACGTTGTCCCACGTTGTCCCACGGTGTCCAACGATGTCCAACGGTGTCCAACGGTGTCCCACGGTGTCCAACGGTGTCCCACGTTGTCCCACGTTGTCCCACGTTGTCCCACGGTGTCCCACGTTGTCCCACGTTGTCCAACGATGTCCAACGGTGTCCCACGTTGTCCCACGTTGTTCCATGGTTTCCCACGTTGTCCCACGTTGTCCCACGTTGTCCCACGGTGTCCAACGATGTCCAACGATGTCCAAAGGTGTCCCACGATGTCCAACGATGTCCAACGATGTCCAACGGTGTCCAACGATGTCCAACGGTGTCCAACGATGTCCAACGATGTCCAACGGTGTCCCACGATGTCCAACGATGTCCAACGATGTCCAACGGTGTCCAACGGTGTCCAACGGTGTCCCACGGTGTCCAACGGTGTCCCACGTTGTCCCACGTTGTCCCACGTTGTCCCACGTTGTCCCACGTTGTCCCACGTTGTCCCACGTTGTCCCACGTTGTCCCACGGTGTCCAACGATGTCCAACGGTGTCCCACGTTGTCCAACGGTGTCCCACGTTGTCCCACGTTGTCCCACGTTGTCCCACGTTGTCCCACGTTGTCCCACGTTGTCCCACGTTGTCCCACGTTGTCCCACGTTGTCCCACGTTGTCCCACGTTGTCCCACGTTGTCCCACGTTGTCCCACGGTGTCCAACGATGTCCAACGGTGTCCAACGTTGTCCCACGGTGTCCAACGGTGTCCCACGTTGTCCCACGTTGTCCCACGTTGTCCCACGTTGTCCCACGTTGTCCCACGTTGTCCCACGTTGTCCCACGTTGTCCAACGATGTCCAACGGTGTCCCACGTTGTCCCACGTTGTTCCATGGTTACCCACGTTGTCCCACGTTGTCCCACGTTGTCCCACGTTGTCCCACGTTGTCCCACGGTGTCCAACGATGTCCAACGGTGTCCCACGTTGTCCCACGTTGTCCCACGTTGTCCCACGTTGTCCCACGTTGTCCCACGATGTCCCACGTTGTCCCACGTTGTCCCACGTTGTCCCACGTTGTCCCACGTTGTCCCACGTTGTCCCACGTTGTCCCACGTGGTCCCACGTTGTCCAACGATGTCCAACGGTGTCCCACGTTGTCCAACGGTGTCCCACGTTGTCCCACGTTGTCCCACGTTGTCCCACGTTGTCCCACGATGTCCCACGTTGTCCCACGTTGTCCCACGTTGTCCCACGTTGTCCCACGTTGTCCCACGTTGTCCCACGTTGTCCCACGTTGTCCCACGTTGTCCCACGTTGTCCCACGTTGTCCCACGGTGTCCAACGATGTCCAACGGTGTCCAACGGTGTCCCACGGTGTCCAACGGTGTCCCACGTTGTCCCACGTTGTCCCACGTTGTCCCACGTTGTCCCACGTTGTCCCACGTTGTCCCACGTTGTCCAACGATGTCCAACGGTGTCCCACGTTGTCCCACGTTGTTCCATGGTTTCATACGTTGTCCCACGTTGTCCCACGTTGTCCCACGGTGTCCAACGATGTCCAACGGTGTCCAACGGTGTCCAACGGTGTCCAACGGTGTCCCACGTTGTCCCACGTTGTCCCACGTTGTCCCACGTTGTCCAACGATGTCCAACGGTGTCCCACGTTGTCCCACGTTGTCCCACGATGTCCCACGTTGTCCCACGTTGTCCCACGTTGTCCCACGTTGTCCCACGTTGTCCCACGTTGTCCCACGTTGTCCCACGTTGTCCCACGTTGTCCCACGTTGTCCCACGTTGTCCCACGTTGTCCCACGTTGTCCCACGTTGTCCCACGGTGTCCAACGGTGTCCAACGATGTCCCACGTTGTCCCACGTTGTCCCACGTTGTCCCACGATGTCCCACGTTGTCCCACGTTGTCCCACGTTGTCCCACGTTGTCCCACGGTGTCCAACGATGTCCAACGGTGTCCAACGGTGTCCCACGGTGTCCAACGGTGTCCCACGTTGTCCCACGTTGTCCCACGTTGTCCCACGTTGTCCCACGTTGTCCCACGATGTCCCACGTTGTCCCACGTTGTCCGACGTTGTCCCACGTTGTCCCACGTTGTCCCACGTTGTCCCACGGTGTCCAACGATGTCCAACGATGTCCAACGGTGTCCCACGTTGTCCCACGTTGTTCCATGGTTTCCCACGTTGTCCCACGTTGTCCCACGTTGTCCCACGTTGTCCCACGTTGTCCCACGTTGTCCCACGTTGTCCCACGTTGTCCCACGTTGTCCCACGTTGTCCCACGGTGTCCAACGATGTCCAACGGTGTCCAGCGATGTCCAACGGTGTCCCACGTTGTCCCACGTTTTCCCACGTTGTCCCACGTTGTCCCACGGTGTCCAACGGTGTCCAGCGATGTCCAACGGTGTCCCACGTTGTCCCACGGTGTCCAACGATGTCCAACGATGTCCAACGGTGTCCCACGTTGTCCCACGTTGTTCCATGGTTTCCCACGTTGTCCCACGTTGTCCCACGTTGTCCCACGTTGTCCCACGTTGTCCCACGTTGTCCCACGTTGTCGCACGTTGTCCCACGTTGTCCAACGATGTCCAACGGTGTCCCACGTTGTCCCACGTTGTTCCATGGTTTCCCACGTTGTCCCACGTTGTCCCACGTTGTCCCACGTTGTCCCACGTTGTCCCACGTTGTCCCACGGTGTCCAACGATGTCCAACGGTGTCCCACGTTGTCCCACGTTGTCCCACGTTGTCCCACGTTGTCCCACGTTGTCCCACGATGTCCCACGTTGTCCCACGTTGTCCCACGTTGTCCCACGTTGTCCCACGTTGTCCCACGTTGTCCCACGTTGTCCCACGTGGTCCCAAGTTGTCCCACGTTGTCCCACGGTGTCCAACGATGTCCAACGGTGTCCCACGTTGTCCAACGGTGTCCCACGTTGTCCCATGTTGTCCCACGATGTCCCACGTTGTCCCACGTTGTCCCACGTTGTCCCACGTTGTCCCACGTTGTCCCACGTTGTCCCACGTTGTCCCACGTTGTCCAACGGTGTCCAACGGTGTCCCACGGTGTCCAACGGTGTCCCACGTTGTCCCACGTTGTCCCACGTTGTCCCACGTTGTCCCACGTTGTCCCACGTTGTCCCACGTTGTCCAACGATGTCCAACGGTGTCCCACGTTGTCCCACGTTGTTCCATGGTTTCCCACGTTGTCCCACGTTGTCCCACGGTGTCCAACGATGTCCAACGGTGTCCCACGTTGTCCCACGTTGTCCCACGTTGTTCCACGTTGTCCCACGATGTCCCACGTTGTCCCACGTTGTCCCACGTTGTCCCACGTTGTCCCACGTTGTCCCACGTTGTCCCACGTTGTCCCACGTGGTCCCACGTTGTCCCACGTTGTCCCACGGTGTCCAACGATGTCCAACGGTGTCCCACGTTGTCCAACGGTGTCCCACGTTGTCCCACGTTGTCCCACGTTGTCCCATGTTGTCCCACGATGTCCCACGTTGTCCCACGTTGTCCCACGTTGTCCCACGTTGTCCCACGTTGTCCCACGTTGTCCCACGTTGTCCCACGTTGTCCCACGTTGTCCCACGTTGTCCCACGTTGTCCCACGGTGTCCAACGATGTCCAACGGTGTCCAACGGTGTCCCACGGTGTCCAACGGTGTCCCACGTTGTCCCACGTTGTCCCACGTTGTCCCACGTTGTCCCACGTTGTCCCACGTTGTCCCACGTTGTCCAACGATGTCCAACGGTGTCCCACGTTGTCCCACGTTGTTCCATGGTTTCCCACGTTGTCCCACGTTGTCCCACGGTGTCCAACGTTGTCCCACGTTGTTCCATGGTTTCCCACGTTGTCCCACGTTGTCCCACGTTGTCCAACGATGTCCAACGGTGTCCATCGGTGTCCCACGGTGTCCAACGGTGTCCCACGTTGTCCCACGTTGTCCCACGTTGTCCCACGTTGTCCCACGTTGTCCCACGTTGTCCCACGTTGTCCAACGATGTCCAACGGTGTCCCACGTTGTCCCACGTTGTTCCATGGTTTCCCACGTTGTCCCACGTTGTCCCACGTTGTCCCACGGTGTCCAACGATGTCCAACGGTGTCCAACGGTGTCCAACGGTGTCCAACGGTGTCCCACGTTGTCCCACGTTGTCCCACGTTGTCCCACGTTGTCCAACGATGTCCAACGGTGTCCCACGTTGTCCCACGTTGTCCCACGATGTCCCACGTTGTCCCACGTTGTCCCACGTTGTCCCACGTTGTCCCACGTTGTCCCACGTTGTCCCACGTTGTCCCACGTTGTCCCACGTTGTCCCACGTTGTCCCACGTTGTCCCACGTTGTCCCACGTTGTCCCACGTTGTCCCACGTTGTCCCACGGTGTCCAACGGTGTCCAACGGTGTCCAACGGTGTCCCACGGTGTCCAACGGTGTCCCACGTTGTCCCACGTTGTCCCACGTTGTCCCACGTTGTCCCACGTTGTCCCACGATGTCCCACGTTGTCCCACGTTGTCCGACGTTGTCCCACGTTGTCCGACGTTGTCCCACGTTGTCCCACGTTGTCCCACGTTGTCCCACGGTGTCCAACGATGTCCAACGATGTCCAACGGTGTCCCACGTTGTCCCACGTTGTTCCATGGTTTCCCACGTTGTCCCACGTTGTCCCACGTTGTCCCACGGTGTCCAACGTTGTCCCACGTTGTCCCACGTTGTCCCACGTTGTCCCACGTTGTCCCACGGTGTCCAACGATGTCCCACGGTGTCCAGCGATGTCCCACGGTGTCCCACGTTGTCCCACGTTTTCCCACGTTGTCCCACGTTGTCCCACGTTGTCCCACGGTGTCCAACGATGTCCAACGATGTCCAACGGTGTCCCACGTTGTCCCACGTTGTTCCATGGTTTCCCACGTTGTCCCACGTTGTCCCACGTTGTCCCACGTTGTCCCACGTTGTCCCACGTTGTCCCACGTTGTCCCACGTTGTCCCACGGTGTCCAACGATGTCCAACGGTGTCCAGCGATGTCCAACGGTGTCCCACGTTGTCCCACGTTTTCCCACGTTGTCCCACGTTGTCCCACGGTGTCCAACGGTGTCCAGCGATGTCCAACGGTGTCCCACGTTGTCCCACGTTTTCCCACGTTGTCCCACGTTGTCCCACGGTGTCCAACGATGTCCAACGATGTCCAACGGTGTCCCACGTTGTCCCACGTTGTTCCATGGTTTCCCACGTTGTCCCACGTTGTCCCACGTTGTCCCACGTTGTCCCACGTTGTCCCACGTTGTCCCACGTTGTCCCACGTTGTCCAACGATGTCCAACGGTGTCCCACGTTGTCCCACGTTGTCCCACGTTGTCCCACGTTGTCCCACGTTGTCCCACGGTGTCCAACGATGTCCAACGGTGTCCCACGTTGTCCCACGTTGTCCCACGTTGTCCCACGTTGTCCCACGTTGTCCCACGTTGTCCCACGTTGTCCCACGTTGTCCCACGTTGTCCCACGTTGTCCCACGTTGTCCCACGTTGTCCCACGTTGTCCCACGTTGTCCCACGGTGTCCAACGATGTCCAACGGTGTCCAACGGTGTCCCACGGTGTCCAACGGTGTCCCACGTTGTCCCACGTTGTCCCACGTTGTCCCACGTTGTCCCACGTTGTCCCACGTTGTCCCACGTTGTCCAACGATGTCCAACGGTGTCCCACGTTGTCCCACGTTGTTCCATGGTTTCCCACGTTGTCCCACGTTGTCCCACGTTGTCCCACGGTGTCCAACGATGTCCAACGGTGTCCAACGGTGTCCAACGGTGTCCAACGGTGTCCCACGTTGTCCCACGTTGTCCCACGTTGTCCCACGTTGTCCAACGATGTCCAACGGTGTCCCACGTTGTCCCACGTTGTCCCACGATGTCCCACGTTGTCCCACGTTGTCCCACGTTGTCCCACGTTGTCCCACGTTGTCCCACGTTGTCCCACGTTGTCCCACGTTGTCCCACGTTGTCCCACGTTGTCCCACGTTGTCCCACGTTGTCCCACGTTGTCCCACGTTGTCCCACGGTGTCCAAAGGTGTCCAACGGTGTCCCACGGTGTCCAACGGTGTCCCACGTTGTCCCACGTTGTCCCACGTTGTCCCACGTTGTCCCACGTTGTCCCACGTTGTCCAACGATGTCCAACGGTGTCCCACGTTGTCCCACGTTGTTCCATGGTTTCCCACGTTGTCCCACGTTGTCCCACGTTGTCCCACGTTGTCCCACGTTGTCCCACGGTGTCCAACGATGTCCAACGGTGTCCCACGTTGTCCCACGTTGTCCCACGTTGTCCCACGTTGTCCCACGTTGTCCAACGATGTCCAACGGTGTCCCACGTTGTCCCACGTTGTTCCATGGTTTCCCACGTTGTCCCACGTTGTCCCACGTTGTCCCACGGTGTCCAACGATGTCCAACGGTGTCCAACGGTGTCCCACGGTGTCCAACGGTGTCCCACGTTGTCCCACGTTGTCCCACGTTGTCCCACGTTGTCCCACGGTGTCCAACGATGTCCAACGGTGTCCCACGATGTCCCACGTTGTCCCACGTTGTCCCACGTTGTCCCACGTTGTCCCACGTTGTCCCACGTTGTCCCACGTTGTCCCACGTTGTCCCACGTTGTCCCACGTTGTCCCACGTTGTCCCACGTTGTCCCACGTTGTCCCACGGTGTCCAACGATGTCCAACGGTGTCCAACGGTGTCCCACGGTGTCCAACGGTGTCCCACGTTGTCCCACGTTGTCCCACGTTGTCCCACGTTGTCCCACGTTGTCCCACGTTGTCCAACGATGTCCAACGGTGTCCCACGTTGTCCCACGTTGTTCCATGGTTTCCCACGTTGTCCCACGTTGTCCCACGTTGTCCCACGTTGTCCCACGTTGTCCCACGGTGTCCAACGATGTCCAACGGTGTCCAACGGTGTCCCACGGTGTCCAACGGTGTCCCACGTTGTCCCACGTTGTCCCACGTTGTCCCACGTTGTCCCACGTTGTCCCACGTTGTCCCACGTTGTCCAACGATGTCCAACGGTGTCCCACGTTGTCCCACGTTGTTCCATGGTTTCCCACGTTGTCCCACGTTGTCCCACGTTGTCCCACGGTGTCCAACGATGTCCAACGGTGTCCAACGGTGTCCAACGGTGTCCAACGGTGTCCCACGTTGTCCCACGTTGTCCCACGTTGTCCCACGTTGTCCAACGATGTCCAACGGTATCCCACGTTGTCCCACGTTGTCCCACGATGTCCCACGTTGTCCCACGTTGTCCCACGTTGTCCCACGTTGTCCCACGTTGTCCCACGTTGTCCCACGTTGTCCCACGTTGTCCCACGTTGTCCCACGTTGTCCCACGTTGTCCCACGTTGTCCCACGTTGTCCCACGGTGTCCAACGGTGTCCAACGATGTCCCACGTTGTCCCACGTTGTCCCACGTTGTCCCACGATGTCCCACGTTGTCCCACGTTGTCCCACGTTGTCCCACGTTGTCCCACGGTGTCCAACGATGTCCAACGGTGTCCAACGGTGTCCCACGGAGTCCAACGGTGTCCCACGTTGTCCCACGTTGTCCCACGTTGTCCCACGTTGTCCCACGATGTCCCACGTTGTCCCACGTTGTCCGACGTTGTCCCACGTTGTCCCACGTTGTCCCACGTTGTCCCACGGTGTCCAACGATGTCCAACGATGTCCAACGGTGTCCCACGTTGTCCCACGTTGTTCCATGGTTTCCCACGTTGTCCCACGTTGTCCCACGTTGTCCCACGTTGTCCCACGTTGTCCCACGTTGTCCCACGTTGTCCCACGTTGTCCCACGTTGTCCCACGGTGTCCAACGATGTCCAACGGTGTCCAGCGATGTCCAACGGTGTCCCACGTTGTCCCACGTTTTCCCACGTTGTCCCACGTTGTCCCACGGTGTCCAACGGTGTCCAGCGATGTCCAACGGTGTCCCACGTTGTCCCACGGTGTCCAACGATGTCCAACGATGTCCAACGGTGTCCCACGTTGTCCCACGTTGTTCCATGGTTTCCCACGTTGTCCCACGTTGTCCCACGTTGTCCCACGTTGTCCCACGTTGTCCCACGTTGTCCCACGTTGTCCCACGTTGTCCCACGTTGTCCAACGATGTCCAACGGTGTCCCACGTTGTCCCACGTTGTTCCATGGTTTCCCACGTTGTCCCACGTTGTCCCACGTTGTCCCACGTTGTCCCACGTTGTCCCACGTTGTCCCACGGTGTCCAACGATGTCCAACGGTGTCCCACGTTGTCCCACGTTGTCCCACGTTGTCCCACGTTGTCCCACGTTGTCCCACGATGTCCCACGTTGTCCCACGTTGTCCCACGTTGTCCCACGTTGTCCCACGTTGTCCCACGTTGTCCCACGTTGTCCCACGTTGTCCCACGTGGTCCCAAGTTGTCCCACGTTGTCCCACGGTGTCCAACGATGTCCAACGGTGTCCCACGTTGTCCAACGGTGTCCCACGTTGTCCCACGTTGTCCCACGTTGTCCCACGTTGTCCCACGATGTCCCACGTTGTCCCACGTTGTCCCACGTTGTCCCACGTTGTCCCACGTTGTCCCACGTTGTCCCACGTTGTCCCACGTTGTCCCACGTTGTCCCACGTTGTCCCACGTTGTCCCACGGTGTCCAACGATGTCCAACGGTGTCCAACGGTGTCCCACGGTGTCCAACGGTGTCCCACGTTGTCCCACGTTGTCCCACGTTGTCCCACGTTGTCCCACGTTGTCCCACGTTGTCCCACGTTGTCCAACGATGTCCAACGGTGTCCCACGTTGTCCCACGTTGTTCCATGGTTTCCCACGTTGTCCCACGTTGTCCCACGTTGTCCCACGGTGTCCAACGTTGTCCCACGTTGTTCCATGGTTTCCCACGTTGTCCCACGTTGTCCCACGTTGTCCCACGTTGTCCCACGTTGTCCCACGTTGTCCCACGGTGTCCAACGATGTCCAACGGTGTCCCACGTTGTCCCACGTTGTCCCACGTTGTCCCACGTTGTCCCACGATGTCCCACGTTGTCCCACGTTGTCCCACGTTGTCCCACGTTGTCCCACGTTGTCCCACGTTGTCCCACGTTGTCCCACGTGGTCCCACGTTGTCCCACGTTGTCCCACGGTGTCCAACGATGTCCAACGGTGTCCCACGTTGTCCAACGGTGTCCCACGTTGTCCCACGTTGTCCCACGTTGTCCCACGTTGTCCCACGTTGTCCCACGTTGTCCCACGTTGTCCCACGTTGTCCCACGGTGTCCAACGTTGTCCCACGTTGTTCCATGGTTTCCCACGTTGTCCCACGTTGTCCCACGTTGTCCAACGATGTCCAACGGTGTCCAACGGTGTCCCACGGTGTCCAACGGTGTCCCACGTTGTCCCACGTTGTCCCACGTTGTCCCACGTTGTCCCACGTTGTCCCACGTTGTCCCACGTTGTCCCACGTTGTCCCACGTTGTCCCACGTTGTCCCACGGTGTCCAACGGTGTCCAACGATGTCCCACGTTGTCCCACGTTGTCCCACGTTGTCCCACGATGTCCCACGTTGTCCCACGTTGTCCCACGTTGTCCCACGTTGTCCCACGGTGTCCAACGATGTCCAACGGTGTCCAACGGTGTCCCACGGTGTCCAACGGTGTCCCACGTTGTCCCACGTTGTCCCACGTTGTCCCACGTTGTCCCACGTTGTCCCACGATGTCCCACGTTGTCCCACGTTGTCCGACGTTGTCCCACGTTGTCCGACGTTGTCCCACGTTGTCCCACGTTGTCCCACGTTGTCCCACGGTGTCCAACGATGTCCAACGATGTCCAACGGTGTCCCACGTTGTCCCACGTTGTTCCATGGTTTCCCACGTTGTCCCACGTTGTCCCACGTTGTCCCACGGTGTCCAACGTTGTCCCACGTTGTCCCACGTTGTCCCACGTTGTCCCACGTTGTCCCACGGTGTCCAACGATGTCCAACGGTGCCCAGCGATGTCCAACGGTGTCCCACGTTGTCCCACGTTTTCCCACGTTGTCCCACGTTGTCCCACGTTGTCCCACGGTGTCCGACGATGTCCAACGATGTCCAACGGTGTCCCACGTTGTCCCACGTTGTTCCATGGTTTCCCACGTTGTCCCACGTTGTCCCACGTTGTCCCACGTTGTCCCACGTTGTCCCACGTTGTCCCACGTTGTCCCACGGTGTCCAACGATGTCCAACGGTGTCCAGCGATGTCCGACGTTGTCCCACGTTGTCCCACGTTGTCCCACGTTGTCCCACGGTGTCCAACGATGTCCAACGATGTCCAACGGTGTCCCACGTTGTCCCACGTTGTTCCATGGTTTCCCACGTTGTCCCACGTTGTCCCACGTTGTCCCACGGTGTCCAACGTTGTCCCACGTTGTCCCACGTTGTCCCACGTTGTCCCACGTTGTCCCACGGTGTCCAACGATGTCCAACGGTGTCCAGCGATGTCCAACGGTGTCCCACGTTGTCCCACGTTGTCCCACGTTGTCCCACGTTGTCCCACGGTGTCCAACGATGTCCAACGGTGTCCCACGTTGTCCGACGATGTCCAACGATGTCCAACGGTGTCCCACGTTGTCCCACGTTGTTCCATGGTTTCCCACGTTGTCCCACGTTGTCCCACGTTGTCCCACGTTGTCCCACGTTGTCCCACGTTGTCCCACGTTGTCCCACGTTGTCCCACGTTGTCCCATGGTGTCCAACGATGTCCAACGGTGTCCAACGATGTCCAACGGTGTCCCACGTTGTCCCACGTTGTTCCATGGTTTCCCACGTTGTCCCACGTGGTCCCAAGTTGTCCCACGTTGTCCCACGGTGTCCAACGATGTCCAACGGTGTCCCACGTTGTCCAACGGTGTCCCACGTTGTCCCACGTTGTCCCACGTTGTCCCACGATGTCCCACGTTGTCCCACGTTGTCCCACGTTGTCCCACGTTGTCCCACGTTGTCCCACGTTGTCCCACGTTGTCCCACGTTGTCCCACGTTGTCCCACGGTGTCCAACGATGTCCAACGGTGTCCAACGGTGTCCCACGGTGTCCAACGGTGTCCCACGTTGTCCCACGTTGTCCCACGTTGTCCCACGTTGTCCAACGATGTCCAACGGTGTCCCACGTTGTCCCACGTTGTTCCATGGTTTCCCACGTTGTCCCACGTTGTCCCACGTTGTCCCACGGTGTCCAACGATGTCCAACGGTGTCCAACGGTGTCCAACGGTGTCCAACGGTGTCCCACGTTGTCCCACGTTGTCCCACGTTGTCCCACGTTGTCCAACGATGTCCAACGGTGTCCCACGTTGTCCCACGTTGTCCCACGATGTCCCACGTTGTCCCACGTTGTCCCACGTTGTCCCACGTTGTCCCACGTTGTCCCACGTTGTCCCACGTTGTCCCACGTTGTCCCACGTTGTCCCACGTTGTCCCACGTTGCCCACGTTGTCCCACGGTGTCCAACGATGTCCAACGGTGTCCAGCGATGTCCAACGGTGTCCCACGTTGTCCCACGTTTTCCCACGTTGTCCCACGTTGTCCCACGGTGTCCAACGATGTCCAACGGTGTCCAACGGTGTCCCACGTTGTCCCACGTTGTTCCATGGTTTCCCACGTTGTCCCACGTTGTCCCACGTTGTCCCACGGTGTCCAACGATGTCCAACGGTGTCCAACGGTGTCCAACGGTGTCCAACGGTGTCCCACGTTGTCCCACGTTGTCCCACGTTGTCCCACGTTGTCCCACGTTGTCCCACGTTGTCCCACGATGTCCCACGTTGTCCCACGTTGTCCCACGTTGTCCCACGTTGTCCCACGTGGTCCCACGTTGTCCCACGTTGTCCCACGGAGTCCAACGATGTCCAACGGTGTCCCACGTTGTCCAACGGTGTCCCACGTTGTCCCACGTTGTCCCACGTTGTCCCACGTTGTCCCACGATGTCCCACGTTGTCCCACGTTGTCCCACGTTGTCCCACGTTGTCCCACGTTGTCCCACGTTGTCCCACGTTGTCCCACGTTGTCCCACGTTGTCCCACGGTGTCCCACGGTGTCCAACGATGTCCAACGGTGTCCCACGTTGTCCCACGTTGTCCCACGATGTCCCACGTTGTCCCACGTTGTCCCACGTTGTCCCACGTTGTCCCACGTTGTCCCACGATGTCCCACGTTGTCCCACGTTGTTCCATGGTTTCCCACGTTGTCCCACGTTGTCCCACGTTGTCCCACGGAGTCCAACGATGTCCAACGGTGTCCCACGTTGTCCAACGGTGTCCCACGTTGTCCCACGTTGTCCCACGTTGTCCCACGTTGTCCCACGATGTCCCACGTTGTCCCACGTTGTCCCACGTTGTCCCACGTTGTCCCACGTTGTCCCACGTTGTCCCACGTTGTCCCACGTTGTCCCACGTTGTCCCACGTTGTCCCACGTTGTCCCACGGTGTCCAACGATGTCCAACGGTGTCCAACGGTGTCCCACGGTGTCCAACGGTGTCCCACGTTGTCCCACGTTGTCCCACGTTGTCCCACGTTGTCCCACGTTGTCCCACGTTGTCCCACGTTGTCCAACGATGTCCAACGGTGTCCCACGTTGTCCCACGTTGTTCCATGGTTTCAAACGTTGTCCCACGTTGTCCCACGTTGTCCCACGGTGTCCCACGTTGTCCCACGGTGTCCAACGATGTCCAACGATGTCCAACGGTGTCCCACGTTGTCCCACGTTGTTCCATGGTTTCCCACGTTGTCCCACGTTGTCCCACGTTGTCCCACGGTGTCCAACGATGTCCAACGGTGTCCAACGGTGTCCAACGGTGTCCAACGGTGTCCCACGTTGTCCCACGTTGTCCCACGTTGTCCCACGTTGTCCCACGTTGTCCCACGATGTCCCACGTTGTCCCACGTTGTCCCACGTTGTCCCACGATGTCCCACGTTGTCCCACGTTGTCCCACGTTGTCCCACGTTGTCCCACGATGTCCCACGTTGTCCCACGTTGTCCCACGTTGTCCCACGTTGTCCCACGGTGTCCAACGATGTCCAACGGTGTCCAACGGTGTCCCACGGTGTCCAACGGTGTCCCACGTTGTCCCACGTTGTCCCACGTTGTCCCACGTTGTCCCACGTTGTCCCACGATGTCCCACGTTGTCCCACGTTGTCCCACGTTGTCCCACGTTGTCCCACGGTGTCCAACGATGTCCAACGGTGTCCAACGGTGTCCCACGGTGTCCAACGGTGTCCCACGTTGTCCCACGTTGTCCCACGTTGTCCCACGTTGTCCCACGATGTCCCACGTTGTCCCACGTTGTCCGACGTTGTCCCACGTTGTCCCACGTTGTCCCACGTTGTTCCATGGTTTCCCACGTTGTCCCACGTTGTCCCACGTTGTCCCACGGTGTCCAACGATGTCCAACGGTGTCCAACGGTGTCCAACGGTGTCCAACGGTGTCCCACGTTGTCCCACGTTGTCCCACGTTGTCCCACGTTGTCCCACGTTGTCCCACGTTGTCCCACGTTGTCCCACGTTGTCCCACGTTGTCCCACGATGTCCCACGTTGTCCCACGTTGTCCCACGTTGTCCCACGTTGTCCCACGATGTCCCACGTTGTCCCACGTTGTCCCACGTTGTCCCACGGTGTCCAACGATGTCCAACGGTGTCCAACGGTGTCCCACGTTGTCCCACGTTGTCCCACGTTGTCCCACGTTGTCCCACGTTGTCCCACGTTGTCCCACGTTGTCCCACGTTGTCCCACGTTGTCCCACGTTGTCCCACGTTGTCCCACGTTGTCCCACGTTGTCCCACGTTGTCCCACGTTGTCCCACGGTGTCCAACGATGTCCAACGGTGTCCAACGGTGTCCAACGGTGTCCAACGGTGTCCAACGGTGTCCCACGTTGTCCCACGTTGTCCCACGTTGTCCCACGTTGTCCCACGTTGTCCCACGTTGTCCCACGTTGTCCCACGTTGTCCCACGATGTCCCACGTTGTCCCACGTTGTCCCACGTTGTCCCACGTTGTCCCACGATGTCCCACGTTGTCCCACGTTGTCCCACGTTGTCCCACGGTGTCCAACGATGTCCAACGGTGTCCAACGGTGTCCCACGGTGTCCAACGGTGTCCCACGTTGTCCCACGTTGTCCCACGTTGTCCCACGTTGTCCCACGTTGTCCCACGTTGTCCCACGGTGTCCAACGATGTCCAACGGTGTCCAACGGTGTCCAACGGTGTCCAACGATGTCCAACGATGTCCAACGATGTCCAACGGTGTCCAACGGTGTCCCACGTTGTCCCACGTTGTCCCACGTTGTCCCACGTTGTCCCACGTTGTCCCACGGTGTCCAACGATGTCCAACGGTGTCCCACGTTGTCCCACGTTGTCCCACGTTGTCCCACGTTGTCCCACGTTGTCCCACGGTGTCCAACGGTGTCCAACGATGTCCCACGTTGTCCCACGTTGTCCCACGTTGTCCCACGTTGTCCCACGATGTCCCACGTTGTCCCACGTTGTCCCACGTTGTCCCACGTTGTCCCACGTTGTCCCACGTTGTCCCACGTTGTCCCACGTTGTCCCACGTTGTCCCACGTTGTCCCACGTTGTCCCACGTTGTCCCACGGTGTCCAACGATGTCCAACGGTGTCCAGCGATGTCCAACGGTGTCCCACGTTGTCCCACGTTTTCCCACGTTGTCCCACGTTGTCCCACGTTGTCCCACGTTGTCCCACGTTGTCCCACGTTGTCCCACGTTGTCCCACGTTGTCCCACGTTGTCCCACGTTGTCCCACGTTGTCCCACGTTGTCCCACGTTGTCCCACGGTGTCCAACGATGTCCAACGGTGTCCAACGGTGTCCAACGGTGTCCAACGGTGTCCAACGGTGTCCCACGTTGTCCCACGTTGTCCCACGTTGTCCCACGGTGTCCAACGATGTCCAACGGTGTCCAACGGTGTCCAACGGTGTCCAACGGTGTCCAACGGTGTCCCACGTTGTCCCACGTTGTCCCACGTTGTCCCACGTTGTCCCACGTTGTCCCACGTTGTCCCACGTTGTCCCACGTTGTCCCACGATGTCCCACGTTGTCCCACGTTGTCCCACGTTGTCCCACGTTGTCCCACGATGTCCCACGTTGTCCCACGTTGTCCCACGTTGTCCCACGGTGTCCAACGATGTCCAACGGTGTCCAACGGTGTCCCACGGTGTCCAACGGTGTCCCACGTTGTCCCACGTTGTCCCACGTTGTCCCACGTTGTCCCACGTTGTCCCACGTTGTCCCACGGTGTCCAACGATGTCCAACGGTGTCCAACGGTGTCCAACGGTGTCCAACGATGTCCAACGATGTCCAACGATGTCCAACGGTGTCCAACGGTGTCCCACGTTGTCCCACGTTGTCCCACGTTGTCCCACGTTGTCCCACGTTGTCCCACGGTGTCCAACGATGTCCAACGGTGTCCCACGTTGTCCCACGTTGTCCCACGTTGTCCCACGTTGTCCCACGTTGTCCCACGGTGTCCAACGGTGTCCAACGATGTCCCACGTTGTCCCACGTTGTCCCACGTTGTCCCACGTTGTCCCACGATGTCCCACGTTGTCCCACGTTGTCCCACGTTGTCCCACGTTGTCCCACGTTGTCCCACGTTGTCCCACGTTGTCCCACGTTGTCCCACGTTGTCCCACGTTGTCCCACGTTGTCCCACGTTGTCCCACGGTGTCCAACGATGTCCAACGGTGTCCAGCGATGTCCAACGGTGTCCCACGTTGTCCCACGTTTTCCCACGTTGTCCCACGTTGTCCCACGGTGTCCAACGATGTCCAACGGTGTCCCACGTTGTCCCACGTTGTCCCACGTTGTCCCACGTTGTCCCACGATGTCCCACGTTGTCCCACGTTGTCCCACGTTGTCCCACGTTGTCCCACGTTGTCCCACGTTGTCCCACGTTGTCCCACGTTGTCCCACGTTGTCCCACGTTGTCCCACGGTGTCCCACGGTGTCCAACGATGTCCAACGGTGCCCCACGTTGTCCCACGTTGTCCCACGATGTCCCACGTTGTCCCACGTTGTCCCACGTTGTCCCACGTTGTCCCACGTTGTCCCACGTGGTCCCACGTTGTCCCACGTTGTCCCACGGTGTCCACAGATGTCCAACGGTGTCCCACGTTGTCCAACGGTGTCCCACGTTGTCCCACGGTGTCCAACGATGTCCAACGGTGTCCAACGGTGTCCAACGGTGTCCAACGGTGTCCCACGTTGTCCCACGTTGTCCCACGTTGTCCCACGTTGTCCCACGTTGTCCCACGATGTCCCACGTTGTCCCACGTTGTCCCACGTTGTCCCACGATGTCCCACGTTGTCCCACGTTGTCCCACGTTGTCCCACGTTGTCCCACGATGTCCCACGTTGTCCCACGTTGTCCCACGTTGTCCCACGTTGTCCCACGGTGTCCAACGATGTCCAACGGTGTCCAACGGTGTCCCACGGTGTCCAACGGTGTCCCACGTTGTCCCACGTTGTCCCACGTTGTCCCACGTTGTCCCACGTTGTCCCACGATGTCCCACGTTGTCCCACGTTGTCCCACGTTGTCCCACGTTGTCCCACGGTGTCCAACGATGTCCAACGGTGTCCAACGGTGTTCCACGGTGTCCAACGGTGTCCCACGTTGTCCCACGTTGTCCCACGTTGTCCCACGTTGTCCCACGATGTCCCACGTTGTCCCACGTTGTCCGACGTTGTCCCACGTTGTCCCACGTTGTCCCACGTTGTTCCATGGTTTCCCACGTTGTCCCACGTTGTCCCACGTTGTCCCACGGTGTCCAACGATGTCCAACGGTGTCCAACGGTGTCCAACGGTGTCCAACGGTGTCCCACGTTGTCCCACGTTGTCCCACGTTGTCCCACGTTGTCCCACGTTGTCCCACGTTGTCCCACGTTGTCCCACGTTGTCCCACGTTGTCCCACGATGTCCCACGTTGTCCCACGTTGTCCCACGTTGTCCCACGTTGTCCCACGATGTCCCACGTTGTCCCACGTTGTCCCACGTTGTCCCACGGTGTCCAACGATGTCCAACGGTGTCCAACGGTGTCCCACGGTGTCCAACGGTGTCCCACGTTGTCCCACGTTGTCCCACGTTGTCCCACGTTGTCCCACGTTGTCCCACGATGTCCCACGTTGTCCCACGTTGTCCCACGTTGTCCCACGTTGTCCCACGTTGTCCCACGTTGTCCCACGGTGTCCAACGATGTCCAACGGTGTCCAACGATGTCCAACGGTGTCCAACGATGTCCAACGATGTCCAACGATGTCCAACGATGTCCAACGGTGTCCAACGGTGTCCCACGGTGTCCAACGGTGTCCCACGTTGTCCCACGTTGTCCCACGTTGTCCCACGTTGTCCCACGTTGTCCCACGTTGTCCCACGTTGTCCCACGTTGTCCCACGTTGTCCCACGTTGTCCCACGTTGTCCCACGTTGTCCCACGTTGTCCCACGGTGTCCAACGATGTCCAACGGTGTCCAACGGTGTCCAACGGTGTCCAACGGTGTCCAACGGTGTCCCACGTTGTCCCACGTTGTCCCACGTTGTCCCACGTTGTCCCACGTTGTCCCACGTTGTCCCACGTTGTCCCACGTTGTCCCACGTTGTCCCACGATGTCCCACGTTGTCCCACGTTGTCCCACGTTGTCCCACGTTGTCCCACGATGTCCCACGTTGTCCCACGTTGTCCCACGTTGTCCCACGGTGTCCAACGATGTCCAACGGTGTCCAACGGTGTCCCACGGTGTCCAACGGTGTCCCACGTTGTCCCACGTTGTCCCACGTTGTCCCACGTTGTCCCACGTTGTCCCACGTTGTCCCACGGTGTCCAACGATGTCCAACGGTGTCCAACGGTGTCCAACGGTGTCCAACGATGTCCAACGATGTCCAACGATGTCCAACGGTGTCCAACGGTGTCCCACGTTGTCCCACGTTGTCCCACGTTGTCCCACGTTGTCCCACGTTGTCCCACGGTGTCCAACGATGTCCAACGGTGTCCCACGTTGTCCCACGTTGTCCCACGTTGTCCCACGTTGTCCCACGTTGTCCCACGGTGTCCAACGGTGTCCAACGATGTCCCACGTTGTCCCACGTTGTCCCACGTTGTCCCACGTTGTCCCACGATGTCCCACGTTGTCCCACGTTGTCCCACGTTGTCCCACGTTGTCCCACGTTGTCCCACGTTGTCCCACGTTGTCCCACGTTGTCCCACGTTGTCCCACGTTGTCCCACGTTGTCCCACGTTGTCCCACGGTGTCCAACGATGTCCAACGGTGTCCAGCGATGTCCAACGGTGTCCCACGTTGTCCCACGTTTTCCCACGTTGTCCCACGTTGTCCCACGTTGTCCCACGTTGTCCCACGTTGTCCCACGTTGTCCCACGATGTCCCACGTTGTCCCACGTTGTCCCACGTTGTCCCACGTTGTCCCACGATGTCCCACGTTGTCCCACGTTGTCCCACGTTGTCCCACGGTGTCCAACGATGTCCAACGGTGTCCAACGGTGTCCCACGGTGTCCAACGGTGTCCCACGTTGTCCCACGTTGTCCCACGTTGTCCCACGTTGTCCCACGTTGTCCCACGTTGTCCCACGGTGTCCAACGATGTCCAACGGTGTCCAACGGTGTCCAACGGTGTCCAACGATGTCCAACGATGTCCAACGATGTCCAACGGTGTCCAACGGTGTCCCACGTTGTCCCACGTTGTCCCACGTTGTCCCACGTTGTCCCACGTTGTCCCACGGTGTCCAACGATGTCCAACGGTGTCCCACGTTGTCCCACGTTGTCCCACGTTGTCCCACGTTGTCCCACGTTGTCCCACGGTGTCCAACGGTGTCCAACGATGTCCCACGTTGTCCCACGTTGTCCCACGTTGTCCCACGTTGTCCCACGATGTCCCACGTTGTCCCACGTTGTCCCACGTTGTCCCACGTTGTCCCACGTTGTCCCACGTTGTCCCACGTTGTCCCACGTTGTCCCACGTTGTCCCACGTTGTCCCACGTTGTCCCACGTTGTCCCACGGTGTCCAACGATGTCCAACGGTGTCCAGCGATGTCCAACGGTGTCCCACGTTGTCCCACGTTTTCCCACGTTGTCCCACGTTGTCCCACGGTGTCCAACGATGTCCAACGGTGTCCCACGTTGTCCCACGTTGTCCCACGTTGTCCCACGTTGTCCCACGATGTCCCACGTTGTCCCACGTTGTCCCACGTTGTCCCACGTTGTCCCACGTTGTCCCACGTTGTCCCACGTTGTCCCACGTTGTCCCACGTTGTCCCACGTTGTCCCACGGTGTCCCACGGTGTCCAACGATGTCCAACGGTGCCCCACGTTGTCCCACGTTGTCCCACGATGTCCCACGTTGTCCCACGTTGTCCCACGTTGTCCCACGTTGTCCCACGTTGTCCCACGTGGTCCCACGTTGTCCCACGTTGTCCCACGGTGTCCAACGATGTCCAACGGTGTCCCACGTTGTCCAACGGTGTCCCACGTTGTCCCACGTTGTCCCACGTTGTCCCACGTTGTCCCACGATGTCCCACGTTGTCCCACGTTGTCCCACGTTGTCCCACGTTGTCCCACGTTGTCCCACGTTGTCCCACGTTGTCCCACGTTGTCCCACGTTGTCCCACGTTGTCCCACGGTGTCCAACGATGTCCAACGGTGTCCAACGGTGTCCCACGGTGTCCAACGGTGTCCCACGTTGTCCCACGTTGTCCCACGTTGTCCCACGTTGTCCCACGTTGTCCCACGTTGTCCCACGTTGTCCAACGATGTCCAACGGTGTCCCACGTTGTCCCACGTTGTTCCATGGTTTCCCACGTTGTCCCACGTTGTCCCACGTTGTCCCACGGTGTCCAACGATGTCCAACGGTGTCCAACGGTGTCCAACGGTGTCCAACGGTGTCCCACGTTGTCCCACGTTGTCCCACGTTGTCCCACGGTGTCCAACGATGTCCAACGGTGTCCCACGTTGTCCCACGTTGTCCCACGATGTCCCACGTTGTCCCACGTTGTCCCACGTTGTCCCACGTTGTCCAACGTTGTCCCACGTTGTCCCACGTTGTCCCACGTTGTCCCACGTTGTCCCACGTTGTCCCACGTTGTCCCACGTTGTCCCACGATGTCCCACGATGTCCCACGTTGTCCCACGTTGTCCCACGTTGTCCCACGTTGTCCCACGTTGTCCCACGTTGTCCCACGATGTCCCACGTTGTCCCACGTTGTCCCACGTTGTCCCACGGTGTCCAACGATGTCCAACGGTGTCCAACGGTGTCCCACGGTGTCCAACGGTGTCCCACGTTGTCCCACGTTGTCCCACGTTGTCCCACGTTGTCCCACGTTGTCCCACGATGTCCCACGTTGTCCCACGTTGTCCCACGTTGTCCCACGTTGTCCCACGTTGTCCCACGTTGTCCCACGGTGTCCAACGATGTCCAACGGTGTCCAACGGTGTCCAACGGTGTCCAACGATGTCCAACGATGTCCAACGATGTCCAACGATGTCCAACGGTGTCCAACGGTGTCCCACGGTGTCCAACGGTGTCCCACGTTGTCCCACGTTGTCCCACGTTGTCCCACGTTGTCCCACGTTGTCCCACGTTGTCCCACGTTGTCCCACGTTGTCCCACGTTGTCCCACGTTGTCCCACGTTGTCCCACGTTGTCCCACGTTGTCCCACGTTGTCCCACGTTGTCCCACGGTGTCCAACGATGTCCAACGGTGTCCAACGGTGTCCAACGGTGTCCAACGGTGTCCAACGGTGTCCCACGTTGTCCCACGTTGTCCCACGTTGTCCCACGTTGTCCCACGTTGTCCCACGTTGTCCCACGTTGTCCCACGTTGTCCCACGTTGTCCCACGATGTCCCACGTTGTCCCACGTTGTCCCACGTTGTCCCACGGTGTCCAACGGTGTCCCACGTTGTCCCACGTTGTCCCACGTTGTCCCACGTTGTCCCACGATGTCCCACGTTGTCCCACGTTGTCCCACGTTGTCCCACGTTGTCCCACGATGTCCCACGTTGTCCCACGTTGTCCCACGTTGTCCCACGGTGTCCAACGATGTCCAACGGTGTCCAACGGTGTCCCACGGTGTCCAACGGTGTCCCACGTTGTCCCACGTTGTCCCACGTTGTCCCACGTTGTCCCACGTTGTCCCACGTTGTCCCACGGTGTCCAACGATGTCCAACGGTGTCCAACGGTGTCCAACGGTGTCCAACGATGTCCAACGATGTCCAACGATGTCCAACGGTGTCCAACGGTGTCCCACGTTGTCCCACGTTGTCCCACGTTGTCCCACGTTGTCCCACGTTGTCCCACGGTGTCCAACGATGTCCAACGGTGTCCAACGATGTCCCACGGTGTCCAACGGTGTCCCACGTTGTCCCACGTTGTCCCACGTTGTCCCACGTTGTCCCACGTTGTCCCACGTTGTCCAACGATGTCCAACGGTGTCCCACGTTGTCCCACGTTGTTCCATGGTTTCCCACGTTGTCCCACGTTGTCCCACGGTGTCCAACGATGTCCAACGGTGTCCAACGGTGTCCAACGGTGTCCAACGATGTCCAACGATGTCCAACGATGTCCAACGGTGTCCAGCGATGTCCAACGGTGTCCCACGTTGTCCCACGTTTTCCCACGTTGTCCCACGTTGTCCCACGGTGTCCAACGATGTCCAACGGTGTCCCACGTTGTCCCACGTTGTCCCACGTTGTCCCACGTTGTCCCACGATGTCCCACGTTGTCCCACGTTGTCCCACGTTGTCCCACGTTGTCCCACGTTGTCCCACGTTGTCCCACGTTGTCCCACGTTGTCCCACGTTGTCCCACGTTGTCCCACGGTGTCCCACGGTGTCCAACGATGTCCAACGGTGCCCCACGTTGTCCCACGTTGTCCCACGATGTCCCACGTTGTCCCACGTTGTCCCACGTTGTCCCACGTTGTCCCACGTTGTCCCACGTGGTCCCACGTTGTCCCACGTTGTCCCACGGTGTCCAACGATGTCCAACGGTGTCCCACGTTGTCCAACGGTGTCCCACGTTGTCCCACGTTGTCCCACGTTGTCCCACGTTGTCCCACGATGTCCCACGTTGTCCCACGTTGTCCCACGTTGTCCCACGTTGTCCCACGTTGTCCCACGTTGTCCCACGTTGTCCCACGTTGTCCCACGTTGTCCCACGTTGTCCCACGTTGTCCCACGTTGTCCCACGGTGTCCAACGATGTCCAACGGTGTCCAACGGTGTCCCACGGTGTCCAACGGTGTCCCACGTTGTCCCACGTTGTCCCACGTTGTCCCACGTTGTCCCACGTTGTCCCACGTTGTCCCACGTTGTCCAACGATGTCCAACGGTGTCCCACGTTGTCCCACGTTGTTCCATGGTTTCCCACGTTGTCCCACGTTGTCCCACGTTGTCCCACGGTGTCCAACGATGTCCAACGGTGTCCAACGGTGTCCAACGGTGTCCAACGGTGTCCCACGTTGTCCCACGTTGTCCCACGTTGTCCCACGGTGTCCAACGATGTACAACGGTGTCCCACGTTGTCCCACGTTGTCCCACGATGTCCCACGTTGTCCCACGTTGTCCCACGTTGTCCAACGTTGTCCCACGTTGCCCCACGTTGTCCCACGTTGTCCCACGTTGTCCCACGTTGTCCAACGTTGTCCCACGTTGCCCCACGTTGTCCCACGTTGTCCCACGTTGTCCCACGTTGTCCCACGTTGTCCCACGTTGTCCCACGATGTCCCACGTTGTCCCACGTTGTCCCACGTTGTCCCACGTTGTCCCACGTTGTCCCACGTTGTCCCACGATGTCCCACGTTGTCCCACGTTGTCCCACGTTGTCCCACGGTGTCCAACGATGTCCAACGGTGTCCAACGGTGTCCCACGGTGTCCAACGGTGTCCCACGTTGTCCCACGTTGTCCCACGTTGTCCCACGTTGTCCCACGTTGTCCCACGATGTCCCACGTTGTCCCACGTTGTCCCACGTTGTCCCACGTTGTCCCACGTTGTCCCACGTTGTCCCACGGTGTCCAACGATGTCCAACGGTGTCCAACGGTGTCCAACGGTGTCCAACGATGTCCAACGATGTCCAACGATGTCCAACGATGTCCAACGGTGTCCAACGGTGTCCCACGGTGTCCAACGGTGTCCCACGTTGTCCCACGTTGTCCCACGTTGTCCCACGTTGTCCCACGTTGTCCCACGTTGTCCCACGTTGTCCCACGTTGTCCCACGTTGTCCCACGTTGTCCCACGTTGTCCCACGTTGTCCCACGTTGTCCCACGTTGTCCCACGTTGTCCCACGGTGTCCAACGATGTCCAACGGTGTCCAACGGTGTCCAACGGTGTCCAACGGTGTCCAACGGTGTCCCACGTTGTCCCACGTTGTCCCACGTTGTCCCACGTTGTCCCACGTTGTCCCACGTTGTCCCACGTTGTCCCACGTTGTCCCACGTTGTCCCACGATGTCCCACGTTGTCCCACGTTGTCCCACGTTGTCCCACGGTGTCCAACGGTGTCCCACGTTGTCCCACGTTGTCCCACGTTGTCCCACGTTGTCCCACGATGTCCCACGTTGTCCCACGTTGTCCCACGTTGTCCCACGTTGTCCCACGATGTCCCACGTTGTCCCACGTTGTCCCACGTTGTCCCACGGTGTCCAACGATGTCCAACGGTGTCCAACGGTGTCCCACGGTGTCCAACGGTGTCCCACGTTGTCCCACGTTGTCCCACGTTGTCCCACGTTGTCCCACGTTGTCCCACGTTGTCCCACGGTGTCCAACGATGTCCAACGGTGTCCAACGGTGTCCAACGGTGTCCAACGATGTCCAACGATGTCCAACGATGTCCAACGGTGTCCAACGGTGTCCCACGTTGTCCCACGTTGTCCCACGTTGTCCCACGTTGTCCCACGTTGTCCCACGGTGTCCAACGATGTCCAACGGTGTCCAACGGTGTCCCACGGTGTCCAACGGTGTCCCACGTTGTCCCACGTTGTCCCACGTTGTCCCACGTTGTCCCACGTTGTCCCACGTTGTCCAACGATGTCCAACGGTGTCCCACGTTGTCCCACGTTGTTCCATGGTTTCCCACGTTGTCCCACGTTGTCCCACGTTGTCCCACGGTGTCCAACGATGTCCAACGGTGTCCAACGGTGTCCAACGGTGTCCAACGGTGTCCCACGTTGTCCCACGTTGTCCCACGTTGTCCCACGTTGTCCAACGATGTCCAACGGTGTCCCACGTTGTCCCACGTTGTCCCACGTTGTCCCACGTTGTCCCACGTTGTCCCACGTTGTCCAACGATGTCCAACGGTGTCCCACGTTGTCCCACGTTGTTCCATGGTTTCCCACGTTGTCCCACGTTGTCCCACGTTGTCCCACGGTGTCCAACGATGTCCAACGGTGTCCAACGGTGTCCAACGGTGTCCAACGGTGTCCCACGTTGTCCCACGTTGTCCCACGTTGTCCCACGTTGTCCAACGATGTCCAACGGTGTCCCACGTTGTCCCACGTTGTCCCACGATGTCCCACGTTGTCCCACGTTGTCCCACGTTGTCCCACGTTGTCCCACGTTGTCCCACGTTGTCCCACGTTGTCCCACGTTGTCCCACGTTGTCCCACGTTGTCCCACGTTGTCCCACGGTGTCCAACGATGTCCAACGGTGTCCAACGGTGTCCAACGGTGTCCAACGGTGTCCAACGGTGTCCCACGTTGTCCCACGTTGTCCCACGTTGTCCCACGTTGTCCCACGTTGTCCCACGTTGTCCCACGTTGTCCCACGTTGTCCCACGTTGTCCCACGATGTCCCACGTTGTCCCACGTTGTCCCACGTTGTCCCACGGTGTCCAACGGTGTCCCACGTTGTCCCACGTTGTCCCACGTTGTCCCACGTTGTCCCACGATGTCCCACGTTGTCCCACGTTGTCCCACGTTGTCCCACGTTGTCCCACGATGTCCCACGTTGTCCCACGTTGTCCCACGTTGTCCCACGGTGTCCAACGATGTCCAACGGTGTCCAACGGTGTCCCACGGTGTCCAACGGTGTCCCACGTTGTCCCACGTTGTCCCACGTTGTCCCACGTTGTCCCACGTTGTCCCACGTTGTCCCACGGTGTCCAACGATGTCCAACGGTGTCCAACGGTGTCCAACGGTGTCCAACGATGTCCAACGATGTCCAACGATGTCCAACGGTGTCCAACGGTGTCCCACGTTGTCCCACGTTGTCCCACGTTGTCCCACGTTGTCCCACGTTGTCCCACGGTGTCCAACGATGTCCAACGGTGTCCAACGGTGTCCCACGGTGTCCAACGGTGTCCCACGTTGTCCCACGTTGTCCCACGTTGTCCCACGTTGTCCCACGTTGTCCCACGTTGTCCAACGATGTCCAACGGTGTCCCACGTTGTCCCACGTTGTTCCATGGTTTCCCACGTTGTCCCACGTTGTCCCACGTTGTCCCACGGTGTCCAACGATGTCCAACGGTGTCCAACGGTGTCCAACGGTGTCCAACGGTGTCCCACGTTGTCCCACGTTGTCCCACGTTGTCCCACGTTGTCCAACGATGTCCAACGGTGTCCCACGTTGTCCCACGTTGTCCCACGATGTCCCACGTTGTCCCACGTTGTCCCACGTTGTCCCACGTTGTCCCACGTTGTCCCACGTTGTCCCACGTTGTCCCACGTTGTCCCACGTTGTCCCACGTTGTCCCACGTTGTCCCACGGTGTCCCACGTTGTCCCACGTTGTCCCACGTTGTCCCACGGTGTCCAACGGTGTCCAACGATGTCCCACGTTGTCCCACGTTGTCCCACGTTGTCCCACGTTGTCCCACGTTGTCCCACGTTGTCCCACGTTGTCCCACGTTGTCCCACGTTGTCCCACGGTGTCCAACGATGTCCAACGGTGTCCAGCGATGTCCAACGGTGTCCCACGTTGTCCCACGTTTTCCCACGTTGTCCCACGTTGTCCCACGGTGTCCAACGATGTCCAACGGTGTCCCACGTTGTCCCACGTTGTCCCACGTTGTCCCACGTTGTCCCACGATGTCCCACGTTGTCCCACGTTGTCCCACGTTGTCCCACGTTGTCCCACGTTGTCCCACGTTGTCCCACGTTGTCCCACGTTGTCCCACGTTGTCCCACGTTGTCCCACGGTGTCCCACGGTGTCCAACGATGTCCCACGTTGTCCCACGTTGTACCACGTTGTCCCACGTTGTCCCACGTTGTCCCACGTTGTCCCACGTTGTCCCACGTTGTCCCACGGTGTCCAACGATGTCCAACGGTGTCCAACGGTGTCCCACGGTGTCCAACGGTGTCCCACGTTGTCCCACGTTGTCCAACGATGTCCAACGGTGTCCCACGTTGTCCCACGTTGTCCCACGTTGTCCAACGATGTCCAACGGTGTCCCACGTTGTCCCACGTTGTTCCATGGTTTCCCACGTTGTCCCACGTTGTCCCACGTTGTCCCACGGTGTCCAACGATGTCCAACGGTGTCCAACGGTGTCCAACGGTGTCCAACGGTGTCCCACGTTGTCCCACGTTGTCCCACGTTGTCCCACGGTGTCCAACGATGTCCAACGGTGTCCCACGTTGTCCCACGTTGTCCCACGATGTCCCACGTTGTCCCACGTTGTCCCACGTTGTCCCACGTTGTCCAACGTTGTCCCACGTTGTCCCACGTTGTCCCACGTTGTCCCACGTTGTCCCACGTTGTCCCACGGTGTCCAACGATGTCCAACGGTGTCCAACGGTGTCCCACGTTGTCCCACGTTGTCCCACGTTGTCCCACGTTGTCCCACGTTGTCCCACGTTGTCCAACGATGTCCAACGGTGTCCCACGTTGTCCCACGTTGTCCCACGTTGTCCCACGTTGTCCCACGTTGTCCCACGTTGTCCCACGTTGTCCCACGTTGTCCCACGTTGTCCCACGTTGTCAAACGTTGTCCCACGTTGTCCCACGGTGTCCAACGGTGTCCAACGATGTCCCACGTTGTCCCACGTTGTCCCACGTTGTCCCACGTTGTCCCACGATGTCCCACGTTGTCCCACGTTGTCCCACGTTGTCCCACGTTGTCCCACGTTGTCCCACGTTGTCCCACGTTGTCCCACGTTGTCCCACGTTGTCCCACGTTGTCCGACGTTGTCCCACGTTGTCCCACGTTGTCCCACGTTGTCCCACGATGTCCCACGTTGTCCCACGTTGTCCCACGTTGTCCCACGGTGTCCAACGATGTCCAACGGTGTCCAACGGTGTCCCACGGTGTCCAACGGTGTCCCACGTTGTCCCACGTTGTCCCACGTTGTCCCACGTTGTCCCACGTTGTCCCACGATGTCCCACGTTGTCCCACGTTGTCCCACGTTGTCCCACGTTGTCCCACGTTGTCCCACGTTGTCCCACGGTGTCCAACGATGTCCAACGGTGTCCAACGGTGTCCAACGGTGTCCAACGATGTCCAACGATGTCCAACGATGTCCAACGATGTCCAACGGTGTCCAACGGTGTCCCACGGTGTCCAACGGTGTCCCACGTTGTCCCACGTTGTCCCACGTTGTCCCACGTTGTCCCACGTTGTCCCACGTTGTCCCACGTTGTCCCACGTTGTCCCACGTTGTCCCACGTTGTCCCACGTTGTCCCACGTTGTCCCACGTTGTCCCACGTTGTCCCACGTTGTCCCACGGTGTCCAACGATGTCCAACGGTGTCCAACGGTGTCCAACGGTGTCCAACGGTGTCCAACGGTGTCCCACGTTGTCCCACGTTGTCCCACGTTGTCCCACGGTGTCCCACGTTGTCCCACGTTGTCCCACGTTGTCCCACGTTGTCCCACGTTGTCCCACGCTCTCCCACGCTGTCCCACGTTGTCCCACGTTGTCCCACGGTGTCCCACGGTGTCCCACGTTGTCCCACGTTGTCCCACGTTGTCCCACGTTGTCCCACGATGTCCCACGTTGTCCCACGTTGTCCCACGTTGTCCCACGTTGTCCCACGATGTCCCACGTTGTCCCACGTTGTCCCACGTTGTCCCACGGTGTCCAACGATGTCCAACGGTGTCCAACGGTGTCCCACGGTGTCCAACGGTGTCCCACGTTGTCCCACGTTGTCCCACGTTGTCCCACGTTGTCCCACGTTGTCCCACGTTGTCCCACGGTGTCCAACGATGTCCAACGGTGTCCAACGGTGTCCAACGGTGTCCAACGATGTCCAACGATGTCCAACGATGTCCAACGGTGTCCAACGGTGTCCCACGTTGTCCCACGTTGTCCCACGTTGTCCCACGTTGTCCCACGTTGTCCCACGGTGTCCAACGATGTCCAACGGTGTCCAACGGTGTCCCACGGTGTCCAACGGTGTCCCACGTTGTCCCACGTTGTCCCACGTTGTCCCACGTTGTCCCACGTTGTCCCACGTTGTCCAACGATGTCCAACGGTGTCCCACGTTGTCCCACGTTGTTCCATGGTTTCCCACGTTGTCCCACGTTGTCCCACGTTGTCCCACGGTGTCCAACGATGTCCAACGGTGTCCAACGGTGTCCAACGGTGTCCAACGGTGTCCCACGTTGTCCCACGTTGTCCCACGTTGTCCCACGTTGTCCAACGATGTCCAACGGTGTCCCACGTTGTCCCACGTTGTCCCACGATGTCCCACGTTGTCCCACGTTGTCCCACGTTGTCCCACGTTGTCCCACGTTGTCCCACGTTGTCCCACGTTGTCCCACGTTGTCCCACGTTGTCCCACGTTGTCCCACGTTGTCCCACGTTGTCCCACGTTGTCCCACGTTGTCCCACGTTGTCCCACGGTGTCCAACGGTGTCCAACGATGTCCCACGTTGTCCCACGTTGTCCCACGTTGTCCCACGTTGTCCCACGTTGTCCCACGTTGTCCCACGTTGTCCCACGTTGTCCCACGTTGTCCCACGGTGTCCAACGATGTCCAACGGTGTCCAGCGATGTCCAACGGTGTCCCACGTTGTCCCACGTTTTCCCACGTTGTCCCACGTTGTCCCACGGTGTCCAACGA